>NC_064465.1:584460-786960 GCF_023343835.1 Lagopus muta
CTGAAGAGCCAATGGGGATGGGAACCCAACCTGAAGGCCTGAAGAGCCAATGGGGATGGGAACCCAATGGGCTGGGAGATGCTTAGGGCTCACCTTGAGCTTTTACACCTAAATGGGAGCAATTCCAGTGCTGTGCACAAATAGAGCCCACACGGATGAGAAACCTGGGGGCAGATCCCCATTGAGGACATCAGAGGGTCACCAGCTCGTGAAGGGTGAAGCCCCAGTGGAACAGCGACACTTTATGGTGAATAAGCACCATAATAAGGTAAATTATGGGAAATAAGGTCTGGTTCAGGATGCCCCATAGGACGACCCAAGCACTGGGGCACTGCGATCTTCAGGGCCCCTCCAACCTACAAAAAGGACACCCCGACTTTGGCTCTTTGTGGCCCGCTGTCCCTCAGGAGCTCCGGGTGCTGAGACCCCAGCTTCCTCCATGGGGAAATAAAGGAGAGCAACTCAAACCGCCACGGAACGGGGCAGCAACAAGGCAATAAAACCACATGCAGGTGATCAGTAATTACAGGCACGGAAAATTGACCTTAGATCAAGGCTTTTTTGCTTTCCCCCCCTCCAAATAAATGGGTATTTTCTGATTCTTTGCTTTGCTCCTGGCCCCCCTGAACACAAAAAGACACCATTTCACGCCTGATGTCTGATACGGCGTTGACTTTTTCTTCCCATAATAAAACACCCATGGAAAGCCGTGACCTAAAGGCATCTTCGCACACCAGATCACAGCCAACAGCGCAAACTGATGAGTTCGGATCCCAACATCTTTTCCCCTTCCAATGACGTCAAATTGTGGTTGTAGTCAGCAAAGTCACCACCAAAGTCAGGATGAGACCCCACTGTGGCTTTGGGGACATCTGGGGGGGGAACCTCAGGAGCAGAAAGGCGTTGGGTTTTGTGCCAGAGCTCCTTTCGCTAAAGGCCTTTTTTTGCTCTGCTGACATCCAGTGGTTGGAAATGGGGCACGGAGCCTGAAAGGATGCGGGTGATGGGATGCATTGGGGCTGGAAATGGGGCACGGAGCCTGAAAGGATGCAGGTGATGGGATGCATTGGGGCTGGAAATGGGGCACGGAGCCTGAAAGGGGATGCTGGTGGGTGCTGGGAGAGGGACCATAGGAAAGCTGTTGGAAAAGATGGCGCAGGGCAGGCAGGGGGCTGGGATTCCGTGGGGTTTTCTATCCCTGCTCATGCACACACACCAACATGCAGGCAGGGCCGCGTTGCTGATCCTGTCGACCTTCCTTCTTCCATTCTGCGTTGCTCAGATGGGTCTGGGGGGGTTTTGGGGAGCAAAGCAGGGCCTCTCCTTACCGGGGGGGTCTTTGGGGAGATCCCAACCCTATGGGGTCTGCAAGCCCTGTGCTGAAAACCATCTTACAAGCAAAGAAACAATGCACACCCATGGCTTTGCAAACTGGGGGATGGGATCCCAGGCAATGGGAGCCATGGGGTGCCGTGGGGCGGCTCTGGAATCTGCACATCCTGCAGAATTCAAGCAGGCCAAGGGCAGGAAGGGCAGCGATGCCGTTTTTTGGGGGGGGGGAGGGATTCAAAATGTGTTCTTTCTGTGCCACGCTATGGGTTGGTTAGGGGTAAAGAGGCAGGAAGGACCTCGCTCAGCTGGCAGATCCCCGGCGTCAAAAACCGGCCTTTGATTCCTGGACTGAGCAGGCTGGATCTGGAAATCATTGAGAAAGAAGAAATTAAATATATCTGTGTAATTTAGAGTGCCTTTCTTTCTTTCTTTCTTTCCTCTTCCCTCTCTTTGGCTTTGCAAATTACAACCACAATTTAAAGTCTTTGCCTCGGGGCCGTTACACCTTCGCCGCCGTTTCTCCTTTTACCTTTTTCGCCTCTTCCCAACTCATCCCGCAGGTTTTCTGAAAGGAAGAGGGGGAGAAGTGAATGGAAACACCGAGAAAATGGGAAAAAACAAACCCCAAAGCACCAAAATATTGTTTGCTATCGAAGGATTTTGCTCAAACCTTCCCTGTCGTGCCCGGCTTTGTTCTCCCCATCACTCAATCAGCTCTCAGCACAAACCCTGCTCCAAAGATGCCATTTGTATTTGTTTTCCCCTCTTTCCTCTCCTCTTTTCCTTCCTCTCTTCCCTTTTTCCTTCCCCCCTTCTCCTTCCTTCGCTCCTTTCTCCTTCCCTTCCTTTCTTCCTCTCCCCTTCTCCTTCCTCTCTTTACTTTTTCTCTCCTCCCTCCCCCTTTTCCTTCCCTTTCTTTCTTCCTCCTCCCCTCCTTTTCCTTCCCCCCTTCTCCTTCTCCTTCCTCTCTTCTCTTTTTCCTTCCTCCCTTTTCCTTCCTCCACTCCTTTCTCCTTCCCTTCCTTTCTTGCTCTCCCCTTTTCCTTCCCCCTTCCCCTTTCTCCTTCCTCCATTCCCTTCTCTTTCCCTTCCCCTTTTTCCTCCCCTCTTTTCCTTTCTCCCATCCCCTTTTTTTCTCTCTCCTTTTCCTTCCCCCCTCCCCATTTTTCCTTCCTCTTTTCTTTCCTCCACTCCTTTCTCCTTCCCTTCCTTTCTTCCTCCCCTCCCCTTTTCCTCTCCCCTTCTCCTTCCCCTCCTCCCCTTTTCTTTCCTCCCTTCTCCTTCTTCCCCTCCCCTGTTCCCCCCCCTTCACTTTCCTTTCCTTTCTCCTTTCCTTTCTCCTTTCCCTTTTCCCCTTCCTTCCTTTCCCCTTTCCCCTTCTTTCCTTTCCCCTTTCCCTTTCCTTTCCCCTTTCTCCTTTCCTTTCCCCTTTCCCCTTTCCTTTCTCCTTTCCTTTCCCCTTTCCCCTTTCCTTTCCCCTTTCCCCTTTCCTTTTCCCTTCCTCCTTTCCTTTCCCCTTCCTCCTTTCCTTTCCCCTTTCCCCTTTCCTTTCCCCTTTCCCCTTTCCCCTTTCCTTTCCCCTTTCCCCTTTCCTTTCCCCTTTCCCCTTTCCCTTTCCTTTCCCCTTTCCCCTTTCCTTTCCTCTCTCCCCTTCCTCCTTTCCTTTTCCCTTTCCCCTTTCCTTCCCCTTTCCCCTTTCCTTTCCCCTTTCCTTTTCCCTTCCTCCTTTCCTTTCCCCTTCCTCCTTTCCTTTCCACTTCCTCCTTTCTTCTTTCCTTTCCCCTTTCCCCTTTCCTTTCCCCTTCCTCCTTTCCTTTCCCCTTTCCCCTTTCCTTTCCCCTTTCCTTTCCCCTTTCCCCTTTCCTTTCCACTTCCTCCTTTCCCCTTTCCTTTCCCCTTTCCTTTCCCCTTCCTCCTTTCTCCTTTCCTTTCCCCTTTCCCCTTTCCTTTCCCCTTTCCTTTCTCCTTTCCTTCCCCCTTTCCTTTCCTTCCCCCTCCCCTCCCCCTTCTCTCCACCCCCCTCCCCCATTCCCTTCTCACATTCCCGTTCCTCTCACACCATCTCGTGGCCGTTTCACACCGTTGCGATGGAGCAGCCTTGAAACGATGGAGCAGCCTTGAAACGCCACCCCGGACCGCCGCAAACCTCCGCATCTCCTCCTCCCCCTCGTTTCCTCCCCCCCCGGCCCCGTTTTCCCCGTTCTCTCCCATCTCCCAAATGAGGACGGATCTCACCCCCCCCCCCCCCCCCTTGGGCTCGGCGCTGCCCACCTTTGAACCTCTTGAGGACTTTCTCCAGCACCACCGTTTTGAGGCAGAAATTGCAGACGTGCACCTTCATGTCGGTGCAGACGGGCACGGGCTTCTGGCACTTCACCTCTTCGCTCCTGCGGGGGGGGCGAAAAGCAGGGAGGGAAATCACTGCGTTCCCTCTGCTTTTATCCTTATTTTTGCATCCCTATTCTCCATTCATTTCTGTTGCGCCCCCATGTCGTGCCAGGACAAATTTAGCTGTCAGAGCAGAGGGTGATTCCCACCCTGCAGAAAGTAATGGTGCGTTCAGCTCCTCTCCCACCACAGACCCCAGATCTGAAAGCGATGGGGCAACCTGAGGGGGGGGGGGAAAAGCCCTGTTTTCCCCCCAAAATGGACGGCGTGCTCCACGCAGGCACCCGGTCTGCAAAAACTGACCCTTCAATAGACATCTGGGGGAAAAGAAACTCGAAAGAAAAGGAGGAGCGGCGCTCCGTACCTGCTGATGATGCTCATCACATCCTGGAAAGGGAGAAAAGAGGCCGTCAGATGTTTGTGCAAGTCTGCAATACGTCCCAGTGGGGACCCCCCACCCCATCAGCAATGCTTTTGGGGGGCGCCCATCCCGCTACTTTTGGCCACGTTCATGGTGTGGTTTGGGTTGGAAGGTGCTTTTGGTGGCCTCCAAGCAACCCATCAATGGAGGTCCCCAACCAACCCATTCCCTTTCGGGGGTCTCCCATCCAACCCATTCCCTTTCGGGGGTCTCCCATCCAACCTGCTCTTGGATGCCTCCCATCCAATCTATTCTTGGATGCCTCCCATCCAACCCATTCCTTCGGGGTCTCCCATCCAACCCATTCCTTTGGGGTCTCCCATCCAACCCATTCAAAGATGTCTCCCATCCAACCCATTCCTTTGGGGTCTCCCATCCAACCCATTCCTTTGGGGTCTCCCATCCAACCCATTCAAAGATGTCTCCCATCCAACCCGCTCTTGGATGCCTCCCATCCAACCCATTCCTTTGGGGTCTCCCATCCAACCCATTCCTTTGGGGTCTCCCATCCAACCCACTCTTGGATGCCTCCCATCCAACTCATTCCTTTGGGGTCTCCCATCCAATCCGTTCCTTTGGGGTCTCCCATCCAACCCATTCTTGGATGTCTCCCATCCAACCCATTTCTTTGGGGTCTCCCATCCAACTCATTCCTTCGGGGTCTCCCATCCAATCCATTCTCAGATGCCTCCCATCCAACCCATTCCTTTGGGGTCTCCCGTATGGAGACCCCAAATGCAGGAGGGCATCATCCTGAGAGCTGAAGGGACACCATTTTCCACATCTTGCCCCCTAAACGCTGGCATGAAAGCTGCACATTTGGGTTCCTGTGATACCTGGGCTCCCAAGGGAAGGGTTCACCCAAGGATTCGTTGCGTTACGGGGGCAGATATTTCCACGGTGGAAATTATTCGCCCTCAAAAAGGGTGAGTAATTAATTATGGAGGAAATTTACAGGTTAAAGTACCCTCGCTAATGAGGAAACTCGTGGAGGTGAAGTCTACACTCAGCTCTATTTGTTGCCCTTTAAAATGAGGGAAAGAGGGGCAAAAACTGCGAATTAGGATGAGTTCAAAGCCAAGCAAAACCCAAAAATACCCTCCAGGGTAATGGGAAGGGGGCTGGGTAAGGATTAAAGAAAACAATTAAGCTAATCACCACTCATTACAACATCACTTGTAGGAGGGAGCTGAGCAAAGACCTCACAGAATCACCCTGCAGAGGCTGGGCAAAGATTTGCTCTGCAAATATTTACAGTGCTCTGATGGGGGGTCGGAAGAGCAGGGCTTGAAATTCAGGTTTGGGCTCAAAGACGAAGAAATGAACGGCGCAGAGCAGAGCTGTGCGTGCAGCGCTTTGCTCCCAGCTGTGACCGACCTTAAGGTCACCCGTTGGCTTTTTGCCTTCCAGAATGGCATTGGGTCTGCCTGCTTTTGGGGTGGGCCGTTGGGGTTTGTGCTCCCAACCCCGCTGCTGTTGCAGAGGAGGGTTTGGGCAGTGCTGGAGTGACTCCAGCTCCGTTCTTTGTGATGCAATCAATACCCAAACTCCATCTGCTCCCCCCCTCGCACTTTCCAGCTTGGTAAGAGCTCATTCTGACTTGAAAACCCAGCTCTGCTTTCAGCTCCCAGCCGAGGCTCTGCTGCAATCGCTGGCGTGGGGCCGCGTCCTGCTGGGCTCCGCGCGCCTCCATGCCCAGCTCTCGCCATCCCTGCTCTGCCAGAGGAGTGGATTCCTCATTAGAAGTGAAAATGATGGCGGTAGTAAGAACAAAAAGAGAGTTTCCTCCCAAGGATGTCGACAGCGTCCAGGAAGATGTGAAGAAAAGGGAGATGGAAGCGTCAAGATGCAAAGCTGAAGGCGGATTTCTTTGCTAACCACGATTCCCTGGTCCAAAGGTTCCCTGGTCCAAAGGTTCCCTGGTCCAAAGGTTCCCTGGTCCAAAGGTTCCCTGGTCCGAAGGTTCCACCATTCTTCGGTTCTTTGATTCGAAGATTTTATGATCCACTGATCCAGTGGTTCTACAGACCAATGATTCTATGACCCAATGGTCCAACAGTTCTACAGATCAATGGTTCTACGGTCCAGTGATCCACTAGATCTACAGATGAATGGTTTTATGATCCAGTGATCCAACAATTCCACCAACCAATGGTTCTGTGGTTCAGTGATCCACTAAATCTACAAGTCAACGGTTCTATGATCCAATGATCCAATTGGATCCAGTGATCCAGTGTTTCTGCAAACCAATGGTTCTATGGTTCAGTGATCCACTAAATCTACAGATCAATGGTTCTACGATCCAATGACCCAACATTCTATAAACCAATGATTCTATGATCCAATGGCTCTACAAACCAATGATTCTATGATCCAATGATCCAATTGGATCCAGTGATCCAGTGTTTCTACAAACCAATGGTTCTATGGTTCAGTGATCCACTATTTCTACAGATCAATGGTTCTATGATCCAATGACCCAACATTCTACGAACCAATGATTCTATGATCCAATGGCTCTACAAACCAATGATTCTATGGTTCAGTGATTCACTAAATCTACAAGTCAATGGTTCTACGATCCAATGATCCAATTGGATCCAGTGATCCAGTGTTTCTACAAACCAATGGTTCTGTGGTTCAGTGATCCACTAAATCTACAAGTCAACGGTTCTATGATCCAATGACCCAACATTCTACCAACCAATGACTCTATGATCCAATGCCTCTACAAACCAATGATTCTATGATCCAATGGCTCTACAAACCAATGGTTCTATGGTTCAGTGATCCACTAAATCTACAGATCAATGGTTCTATGGTTCAGTGATCCACTAAATCTACAAACCAGTGGTTCTATGGTTCAGTGATCCACTAGATCTACAAACCAATGCTTCTACCACCCAATTATTCCACAGTTCTACAAATCAACGGTTCCATCATCCAGTGACCCAACAATTCTACGATCCAAAGACTCGTTGATCCCACGGCCCTGCGATCACAGACCCAACCGCCTCACCTTGAGGAACTCCAGCACGGGCTGCTGGATTTTCTCCTCCAGCTCCGTGATGAGTTTGTTGAGCAGCGTGATCTCCTTGGAGAGGTCGGTGATGTTCTCGTTCTGCCTCTTGGCGATGCTCTTCTCCATCTTGTCCAGCTGCCCCAGCAGGATGTGCTCCTGGTCGTGCAGGAACTGCCGGAGCCCCTCAAACTCCACGAGGAGTTTCTGACGCTCGCTCTCGATGGTTTTCTGGGAGGGAAACACACACAAAAAAACCTGGGTTGGCTTCTTTTCCTGATGTGATGCCGTGTTGCCATGGGCCTGATGTTGGTGGAGAGTCAACCAGCATTCAGGGGATGCATCCTCTGCAAGCACAGAGGAGGTTGCACGCATCGTGGCTGCTTTGCTCTGCGCTGGCCATCGGCACAGCCCCAGCTGAGCCTCAGCAAGCGGCGTGAAACCATCGTGGTGTGAAAGCACAGCCCTTGGCTGGTGTTATTTCCAGCCTTTCCAGTTGGAAGAGCAGCAGGAAGGGCTGAGAGCACAGTTCTGTGGCAATGGTAGAATAGAAGCACGGGCTGGGGGCGGCCTGGTGGTGTTTGTCCCTTCCGACAGGGGACATCCCGACCCAGACCCACCGCCACGGAGCATCGCGCTGCGCTCACCAGAAGCTCCTGGGTTTTCTTATCGTCGTTCACTTTGAATTCCAGCAGCTCCTGCCTCTCCTTTTTCAAGAAATCCAAGCGGCCCTGGATTTTCTCCTGGGAAACCAAGAAAGGGATCATTGATCACTGATGATGTTCTCCCTTTCCCCTTTCCTTCCCTTCCTGTTTTATTCCGTTGCCGTTTCGCTCCACGTGGGCGCAGTTTGTCCTTCCAGCCCCACAAGGACAAGCAGCATCTCAAGCATCCCTTCTCACTGCATGGATTTGCTGCCTCAGCTCTGCCCATGCACACCCACACTTTGCAACCGACAGCAAACACAAAGAAACCTCCAAAGGGAGACACAGGAGACCATGGCAGGGAACGTGAACTGCGTTCACCAGCTGCCGCCGCCTTGCTAACCTTTTCTCCTGACACAAGCTGAGCCTTGGCTGCAGGCAGTGCCCTAGAATAGCCGAGGGTGTCACCTTATGGGCACCCATTGGGTGCAGGGGGCAATTAATCTGTTTTGCAGCCTCTCGGCTTCTCTGGATTTCCATCCTTTCTGCGGGGAAGGGTGGACCTGCAGCCCTTCTGTAAACTCAGGGTCCCCATGGAGCTCATGGTCCTCCAGCCCTCCTGTAAACTCAGGGTCCCCATGGAGCTCATGGTCCTCCAGCCCTCCTGTACAGCTCAGGGTCCCCATGGATCTCATGGTCCTCCAGCCCTCCTGTACAGCTCAGGGTCCCCATGGATCTCATGGTCCTCCAGCCCTCCTGTACAGCTCAGGGTCCCCATGGATCTCATGGTCCTGCAGCCCTTCTGCTGAGCTCAGGGTCCCCATGGTCCTCCAGCCCTCCTGTAAACTCAGGGTCCCCATGGAGCTCACGAGCCCCCAGCCCTCCTGTACAGCTCAGGGTCCCCATGGAGCTCATGGTCCTCCAGCCCTCCTGTACAGCTCAGGATCCCCATAAAGTTCATGGAGCTCCAGCCCTTCTGTACAGCTCAGGGTCCCCATGGAGCTCATGGTCCTCCAGCCCTCCTGTACAGCTCAGGATCCCCATAAAGTTCATGGAGCTCCAGCCCTTCTGTACAGCTCAGGATCCCCATAAAGTTCATGGTCCTCCAGCCCTCCTGTAAACTTAGGGTCCCCATGGAGCTCATGGTCCTCCAGCCCTCCTGTACAGCTCAGGATCCCCATAAAGTTCATGGAGCTCCAGCCCTCCTGTACAGCTCAGGGTCCCCATAAAGTTCATGGAGCTCCACCCCTCCTGTAAACTTAGGGTCCCCATGGAGCTCATGGTCCTGCAGCCCTTCTGCAGAGCTCAGGGTCCCCACAGAGCTCACAGCCATCCGGCCCAAAGCTGATATCAATGCATAAATGCGTTGTGCACAACTGGAAGGGGATTTTCCCCCCTTTTTTTTTGGGGGGGGGGGGGGGGGGAAGAGGAGGAAAACTTGAGAGGAAGCAGCAACAAAAACCTCTGCAAGAATCGGCGCTTCCCATTGCAAAATCAGCACTTCCCAACTCCAAACCACGGGGAGACGAGAGGAGAAGAGCGGATGCTGAAACGGAGGGGGGAAAGACACACGGACAGCAGACAGGCCGCGCTCGGGGTGGACAGACAGACAGACAGATACCTTGTACTCCTCGGACGCCTCGTCCACGGGGACCACAGCGTGAGGCCGGTGCTCACGGGACCGGTCGCACACCACGCAGATGCTCCTTCTGTCATCCTTGCAGTAGAGCTTGAGGGCTTCGCGGTGCTTCACGCAGAGCCCGTCCTCCTCCGCTCCCTTTGCCCCGCGCAAGGCGAACTGGCTGATGATTTCGGACATGTTGGCCAACTGGCGGTTGGGTCGGAGGCTCTTCTGTTGGAAGATCTCCCTGCACTGAGGGCAGGGGAAGTCCATCTCCAAGTCCTTCCAGCTCTTGACGATGCACGCCCGGCAGAAGTTGTGCCCGCACTCGATGGACACGGGATCCTTGAAGAACTCCAAGCACACGGAACAAGTGGCCTCGTCCTGCAGGTTTCCAGGCAGGAAGACGGCAGCCATGGCCTCTCTCCTGCGGGCAAGGACTGATTTCACCGGGGCTGGAGGCAGAGCATGAATGCTTGGCACGCGGCCCCATGGGCGTTCCCGTTCCAGGAACGATCCCACTGCAGTGTCCGGTTTCCTTAAACTGGTAACGAAGGCCTCAGCTTTAGGGCACAGAGCACGGCTGGAGGAGAAAGGGAGCGAGGAGACGTCCCTGCTCTTTGCTCCTCCGAAAGCAGCTCGGGTCTCAGCTCCCCACCTGCATCAATGGCTGCTGTTATTAAGGGAACCGTTTGGGGCGCAGGGACCGAACGGCAGAGCTGTAAAATGCAGGGCAGCTCGCATGGAGCAGCTGCTCCGGGAGCTCCTGATCAAAACCCAGTGCTTAAAATGGCTTTGGTGGAGCTCCAGGGCTGTAAAAAGCAACGGGAGAAAGGGGAGACGCGTGGCATGAAGCGACACGGAGACGGGGCTGAGCGCTTCCCAAAGCCATAAATATCAGGCTCTAAACGAGGGGGGTCTCGCAAAACAAGAAACCCCACGTTTTTGTTCCCAAATCTGCCTTCCAAGCAGGGATGTTTAACACAGGAGGAACCCCTGGGCTGCTGGATGGGGTCGGTGCTGCGCTTTTCTCCCATTGCAGAGAAGGGAAGTAAAAGTCGTGGGTAACACGAGCCCAAATAACGAGCTGGGTGCTATCAACAGAGAAGAGCAGGCGCTTCTGGGGGGTGATTCATCGCCTCCTAACGAGGGAATGAAAACGGCATCGGGTGACAGATGCAGACCAGGGGCACCCATCGGCATTTGTTGCTGCTCCGCGTCGGTTTGAACCCAGCCCTGGGGTTTTTTTTTTTGGGGGGGGGGTTGTGGCATGGGATCCCTTCCTCCTCTACATCCCCATCCTACTTCGAGCCCAGGAATAACGCAGAATGAACCGCGTTGCACATACGTGCACCCACACGCGCCCTATGGATGCGGCGTGCGCCCCTTCGTGCCGTCAGCCCCCGAGGGGAAGCGATTCCCACCCCTCTGCGCGCGCATCGATCCGCGCTCCCCCTCCCCCCCCTCCCCCTGCGCGCCGCTCCGTCCTCGTGCACGCGCAGCCTGGGAATCGCTCTCCAGGCCGAGCCGCAAGCAGGCAGGAGTCGTTTCTTTTGCTTTGGAGTCTATAGGAGGAGGCGAGGGGCTGAGAGCTGCCGGAGTCGGGAGTTGTGGATGGGGGAATATCGGAGAGAGAAAAGGAGGGGTGGGACGGACGGACAGACAGACGGACGGACGCATCCCGCCACCCGCATCTCAACGTACCTCGGAGCGGAGCTGTAGGAGAGGGGTGTCCTCCTGTAGCTCTGCATGGAGGACGGTGCTGTGGGGGTCCCGGCACCCCCAACTGCAGCGGGGCGAAGCGCGGGCCAGGGGCGGCCGCTCCGCTTTGCTGCGGCGAAAGGATCCAGCTCAAATCCCCAGCGCCACCAGCACCGCTCAGCTCCGGCCCCATTTGTGTCCCCCCCCCCCCTTTCCCCCCCCCCAACCAGCCCCATCTCACTTACCAGCCCTTCCCCTCCCCCATTGCAGCTATCCCAGGCACCCGCCGCTCTCCTTCTCTGCTCTCCTCCTCTGTGCCAAAGCGTTTCTCCCAGCCCCGGAGCCAGGATCCTGTTTCCAGCACCTCCCTCCACCTGTCTCCCAACCCAAGTCCTTTCCAAAGGGGCTCTGCGTCCTTTAACCCCCCTCCCACGTCCCAAAATCCGAGGGATCGAGAAGGACCGAGGCTTCCCATCCCTTCCTCCACCACGGATCTCAATGGTCGCAGCAGCGCTTTGGGGGCAGCACCGTGCCAGCATCACCTTTAGGACGCCTCTCACCCTCCACGCTCGTCTCGTTTGGGATCAGGAGGACTTTGGGCAATCCCAAACAGCACATATGGAAAACTGGACGCCGATTGCATCTTTTTCTTGCAGGATTTTTCAGCACCCATCCATCCTGGTGCTGAGCATCCAGGTTTCCTCCTGCTTTGGGTGGCTCTGAGCGCATCCAAGCCCCCAGTGCTTGCATTTCCCTTTAGGAAATAAGTGAGCAATCACTGCCCCACACCGGATTTTCTCCTTCTAACCCCAAAACCTGACCCAGAACCTCCAACCACACGACTCCCACGTTTCATCCTTATTCCTCCCTGCATTATAATGGCTTGGGTTCTTTTTTTTGCCCTTTGAAAACCCAGAATATCCCACCCCACCCCCTTTAGGTCCCACCTGAAGTCAGGTTTGGTGCCTCCTGGGGACCATTTACCCCTTTGCACTTGATGGATGAGCCAGCTCTTGAAAAATAGGGGAATTTGGGGTTCCTTTGGGTGAAATAAATACCTGCACCTTGTAGATACGTATTGCTTTTATTCCTCTTAGCATCCCATTCTCAACCCTTGGTTAAGAAGGCTGCAAAAATCCCAGCCCCCCATGCTGGGATGCAAGCAGGGAAAGCACCTTGGGCCGCCCTTGGGGTTTTAGTTTGGGATTAAGCTTGGGGCCACTGAGAATGCTGAGCCTGAAGGGCTGTTCATAGGGACGCCTGGAGAAGGAAAGCGCACGCAATGAGCCAAAATTTCACAGGGCCTGCGATCGACAGCTGGTTTATTGCAAGAGCTGGAATAAGGATCAGGCCAGGCGCACAGGGGAGCCCTGCAGGCAGGTTGGGTCCAAACACCCTGATTTAGGGCAAAAAGGTTAAAGTTGGGTTCGGGACTTGCAGCATAGAAGGGGTTGGGGCACCTTGGGGACCCCATTGGGTGTGGAAAGGGTTTGGGGCACCTTGGGGGACCCTATTGGGTGTGGAAGGGTTTGGGGCACCTTGGGGGACCCCATTGGGTATGGAAAGGGTTGGGGCACCTTGGGGGACCCCATTGGGGGTGGAAAGGGCTGGGGCACCTTGGGGGTCCCCAGAAAGAGCTGGGGCACCTTTGGGGACCCCATTGGGTGTGGAAAGGGTTGGGGCACCTTGGGGGACCCCATTGGGTGTGGAAGGGGCTGGGGCACCTTGGGGGTCCCCATTGGGTATGGAAAGGGGTTGGGGCACCTTGGGGGACCCCATTGGGTGTGGAAAGGGTTTGGGGCACCCTGGGGGACCCCATAGGGACCCCACTGGGATTAATCTGTGGGATCCTCATCCCACTCCTCGTTGCACAGGTCGGTCTCACAGCAGGAATATCGGGACGTCAGGCGGGATTCTGCATCTGACGCCCTCTCCCTGCCACAGTTCAGGGCAGAGGTGCAGCCCTGCTGGTAATACAGGGTCACCCTCCCTGTAGGAGAAATAGGAAAAGGCAGCATTAAACTCATCGTCTCCGCTGAGATAAGATTTAACCTCTTCCTACAGCCCTTGCCAACATCCTCCTCCATTCTGCAAACCCGCCTGGGCTCCCATGGGTACCCAAGGATGCCCCCCATTTAACAGAAAAAAAAGATATCATTTTGAATCCATTGAACCCCAAAAAACCCCAATAAAATAAAAGGTTTTGAGCCCCACTTCCTACCCAGGGAGGTTTTGATGATGGCGCATTTCTCCCTCCGCTCGCAGGTGGTTTCGTTGGCCCCGCGGAAGCAGCCGACATAGGGGATTTTGTATTTGCAGACCTTGCACTGCAGAGCTTCAACTGCAAGGGAAGAACGACAACAGAAACGACACAAAGGGTTTTCAGCCCAGTGCTGCAGAGATTTGGGCCCATTTCCCCCCATTTGTTCCCAGTTAGAAGGCAGCAGTGGCCCCAAAGATCGGGATCCCAACCATTGGGGTCCAACCATCACCTTCATTCACAAACCCACTGTGGCACAGAATAGTTGGGTTGGAAGGCACCTTGAAGAGCACTCGGTTCCTGTGCTGTTCTCCTCGTTAAAGCCAAATTAACCCCAGTGCTAATTAACTCACCCACTCCGACACACAGGACGAAGGCCAGCCCGACGAAGAGCAGCTTCATCTTGGGGTTGAACTTCCTTTGGGAACCAGCCCTAAAATGGGGAGAAAAGGGACAACAGAGAGACAAACATCCATTTCCAGTCTCCTTTTCGGGGCAAAAACCAGAAATTCAAAGTATTGAAGAGAAAACCCAAGCGCCCAACGTGGGGCTCGAACCCACGACCCTGAGATTAAGAGTCTCATGCTCTACCGACTGAGCTAGCCGGGCTCCCAAAAATGCCTTTTTCTGCCTTTTTTTTCCCTGCCTTAAGTTGTAGATTTTTGTAGGCGTTGAGCTTCAGAGTTGGCTTCAAAATGAAGGCAAACCGCAGGGGAAAAAACCCAAAGCAAAACCCCCAAAGGGGCCCCTTTACCTGAACGCCACCAGGACTGACGGCACCTGCAGCCCCCACTGCTTTTATAGGGGCCGGGTTCCTCCCATGTTGGGGCTGAACGACCCGAGAGCGGCTGGCTGATATTGTTTGATGGGAACAATGCTGCGAGCAGCTGGGCAAACACGGCGCAGGGGGCAGAAAAGCATTCGTGACCTCTGAGATCCTTCCATTTCCTAGGGAATCCCACCCTGAACTGCTCAAAAATCCGTGGTTACGGCCTTAAGGAACGCCGTGTTTAATTATGGTGTGGCGTTTTTAATTGGGGTGTGATTCCAAAGGTGATTCCAAGGAACCTGGAGGTCACCTTCGTCACCTGCATCACGTGAAGGCGGGGGGTTTTGTGGCTGCCCTTGGGCTGATGGCACAAATCCCAGTGAAAGGCGGGTTTTCCAGAGCGTGAAGCCAAATGTTTGCCCCAAATGGAGGGAGGTGTTCCCAGTGCATGGCATTACAGCTCTGAAAATGGGGAGCGGTGTCTGAAAATGGGGAGCAGTGTCTGAAAATGGGGAATAGTATCTGAAAATATGGGGTGTGGTATCTGAAAATGGGGAATGGTGTCTGAAAATGGGGAATGGTATCTGAAAATACGGGGCATGATGTTGAAAATGGGGAATGGTATCTGAAAATATGGGGCATGATGTTGAAAATAGGGAATGGTATCTGAAAATATGGGGCATGATGTTGAAAATGGGGAGCAGTGTCTGAAAATGGGGAATGGTATCTGAAAATACAGGGCACGATGTTGAAAATGGGGAATGGTATCAGAGAAAATATGGGGTGTAGTGTCTGAAATTGGGAATGGTATCTGAAAATACGGGGCATGATATTGAAAATGGGGAATGGTATCTGAAAATATGGGGTGTGGTGTTGGAAATATGGGGTGTGGTGTCTGAAAATGGGGAATGGTATCAGAAAATACAGGGCATGCTATTGAAAATGGGAGATGGCATCAGAAAATGTGCGGTAGGGTGTCTGACAACAGAGCATAACATCTGAAAACGGGGCACGGTATCTGAAAATGCTGGGTATGATGTTTGAAAATGGGGCGTGATGTCTGAAAGTATGGGGCACGATATCTGAAATTATAGGGTATGGCATCGAAAATGGGGCGTTCCGTCTGAAAATATGGGATACGGCGTCAAAAAATAGGGGGTCCAGCATCTGGAAATATGGGGTGCGGTGTCGAAAATGGGATGCGGTGTCTGAAAATTCCCCAGGATTGAGGGGGAAAAATAAAACGAGCCGCCCAACGTGGGGCTCGAACCCACGACCCTGAGATTAAGAGTCTCATGCTCTACCGACTGAGCTAGCCGGGCTGGTAGCAGCCAATTAGCAGTGAAGCACTAATCAGCGTGCTAATTGCAGTTGTGCATCGTGCAGGGGGAGAGCAGAGCGTTGCAGGAGGAGGAGGGAAGCAGCGGCAGGAGCTCCGGGCTGAGAAATTGGGTTTGTTTTCTTCCTTCCGCAGTGCAAAATCTGCACAACGCACAGAGAAGCTCCGGGCGGCGCCAAAGGGCCGCGGGATTTATGCGCGGGGTTCGGCTGGGGGCGCTTCGAGAGGAAAATGAGGTTTAAAAACGAAAGTTTTTGTTATCTTAGATAAAAGATATCAGTTTAAGACAGATCTTCCCTGACCGGGAATCGAACCCGGGCCGCGGCGGTGAGAGCGCCGAATCCTAACCACTAGACCACCAGGGAACCCCATAGGAGCCCACTTTTACCATTCGCCCCCCCAAAATCGCGTTTTTTCCCCTCATTTTGCCGCTCCCCAAACAAATGGGATTTTTACCCGCAGGGCATCCGCTGCATTCAGCTCGAACAGCCCCCAGCCTCCCCTTCTCAGCTGCGATAGGAAGGCAAGCAGGCAGAGCGCTGCTATTTCTGCTCCTCTACGGAAGGATGAGGCTCTAATTATTGTAATTACAGCTTTTCTCATCCTTGGCAGCCACGAGAGTCCCAGAATATCGATTTTTCTCTGATTTTTGGGCATCTTTCCTCGCTGGGAGACAAACAGAGCCCCAAAGCCCAATTTAATGGCAGCGAGCCGCGCTCATTAATTGAATGGGGAGGCTGAGAGTTTTGGCTGCTGGTTCAGGTCATGACCTGGGAACAAACAAATCCATGCAGGAGCAGGAATGTGTGAGCGTGAGGGTTCCTGCTTTTATTCCGTTGTGTTTTGTTTTTTTGGCTTGTGTTTGGGGTGCGTGAATGCAAAATGTGGTGGGGGGAAGAGGTGATGGGGTGGCTTAGGGAGTGGAAATACCATTTGGGGAATGGAAAAGAGGCCGATGTAAGTGCGAAAATGAAAAAAAAAGGGACTGAAAACGTGAGGGATTCCTGGAAGAAAGCGGTTTGAGTGAAAATAATGGGTGGAAATTGGAAAAAAGTGGTGTAAGTGCTCAGATGAAGGGGGTTGAAGTCAAAGTGTGGGAAAAGAATGGCAAAATAGCGCTCAGGGTTTGTAGAATAAGTCAAAGTACGGGGGAGAACGGGGAAAGGCAGCATGGATTCTTGGAAGAATACGGATATGTAAAAGATACAGACGTGTAAAAAAAAATTAAAAGGTGAACGAAAAACTGAAGTGTTTCTGCCCGGTTTCGAACCGGGGACCTTTCGCGTGTGAGGCGAACGTGATAACCACTACACTACAGAAACCACGTACGAGGCTCCTGTAGGCCGCTATTTGCAGTAGGATTCCCCAAAGCTCTTTTTCCACCCGAATTCCTCGCCGAACCTCGAAAACGGCCGTTTTCCGGTAAGCAGCAAAGATTGGAGGCGTGAGGAAGAAAAAAAAAGGTGAAGAGAAAGAAAACAGAGCCTCCGACCCGTTTTACGGGTTGAATTTCCCTGACCGGGAATCGAACCCGGGCCACGGCGGTGAAAGCGCCGGATCCTAACCACTAGACCACCAGGGAAAGCTGGTGTTCTATTTAGTGCTGTTCTATTTAATTTTATCTCATTTTTCAATTTATTTTTTCCTTCACTCTGTTATTTTCTTTCGTTTCGCCCTTTTTCTTACTTTCTCCTCTTCCTCTTTTCCTCCCCTCGATTTCAAACGTTTTTCCTCGTTGCGGATGAGCTCTTTCCGCCTTGCGCGTTGCCAAAACTTCCTTCAGCCCCATGCAATGCATTGCGAAGAAAAACAAAGTGCAACAATAAACTGTGAGATCGGTAAAATAAAGCCTCACAAGAGCTCCCTGGTGGTCTAGTGGCTAGGATTCGGCGCTTTCACCGCCGCGGCCCGGGTTCGATTCCCGGTCAGGGAAAGATCCAATTATTTTCCCCAACTTTCATCGCTTTTATAAATTCCCACCAACCCCAAGGAAAACATCAGCCTTAAAGCGGAGCTGTGAAATTTCGATTTTTCCTTTTTGTAGCCGCTTTTCTTTCCACCTCCTGTGCGGCTGTAAGGGATGAAGAATCACCAAAATCGCGAAAATTGGTTAAAAAGATAAAAAGTAAATCCAGTGTTTCTGCCCGGTTTCGAACCGGGGACCTTTCGCGTGTGAGGCGAACGTGATAACCACTACACTACAGAAACCCCTATGGAACCCCATCCTTGCCTGTCCCCTCTGTGACCTCAAAATCTGCTTTAAAAAAGATAAAAATTAGGTCATTTTCCCACTTTTTTAGGTCATTTCTCCGGCTTTCTTGCGAGGGAGGCTCGTTTTGCTGATTTCTCACCCATTTTTGAATCTGCTGCAGCAGTTTGTTTTCCCCAAAGCAAATCGGGGCAAATATTATGGCCAAAAAAAAAAAAAAAAGGTGGTTTTACCGCTGGTGGCTTTAAAATAAAGAGAAAAATCAGAATAGAAGGGAAGCAAATGCTGCTCTGCTGTTCCCCCTCCATGGCCGTGCGCAGGACTGAGGAAATCTTCCATTAAATCAACCCTTTTGGGGCAAAAAACGGTGAAGTGCTGCATCTCGTGGGACCGTAAGAAGTGAAGGGGAAAAAAGATGTTAAAATTTAGGGGGGGGGGGGGAAAGGCAAAAAATGCACTTGTCAGGAGTGGGATTCGAACCCACGCCTCCAGGGGGAGACCAGAAATCCCAGCAGGGAAGGCAGAACCTTGAGTCTGGCGCCTTAGACCACTCGGCCATCCTGACGGCGAGAAAACGGTCCCTAAAAAGGGATTATCTAGACCTAAAAATGATGTTATTTTAATGTAGGTTTTAATTGGGGCTTTATGGCGCTGGTCGCTACAGGGTTGGTTTAGATTGGGAAAAATAAAGGGGAAAAAAAAAACCCAAGCGCCCAACGTGGGGCTCGAACCCACGACCCTGAGATTAAGAGTCTCATGCTCTACCGACTGAGCTAGCCGGGCTGTGCGAGCTGCTTTATTTGACCCTGTTTTGGTGTTGGTTTCAGCAGTTTCGTCGTTGTTGGGGGCTGCAAAATGCGCCACCAGGCTGCGTTTTTCTGCTCTTATTCCGAAGAAAAACGGCTTTATTCGGGGCCAAAAAAAAAAAGATAATTTATTTCGGGGGTCAATTAAAGGGAGAATTCAATTAAAGAGTGAAGGGAGAGGGAGGTAAACGAGCCCCCACGGAGGTTTCTGTAGTGTAGTGGTTATCACGTTCGCCTCACACGCGAAAGGTCCCCGGTTCGAAACCGGGCAGAAACACTTCGGTTTTGAGCTTTTTTTTTCCGCTTTTTGAGATTTAATTATTATTGTTGCTGCGTTTGGAAGTGAAACCCAACGCTTCCCGTCGGCAGGAGTTGGGAAGGAAACAGAAGCAAAAAAAGCAGGGGAATTATTCCCTTTTTTGGGGGGGAAATTCAGAATCTTTCCAACGAGTAAAAGGGGAAAAATAAAAAGGGAGAATTGGGGGGAAAAAACTACATTCCCTGACCGGGAATCGAACCCGGGCCGCGGCGGTGAGAGCGCCGAATCCTAACCACTAGACCACCAGGGATGCTGATAAACTGCTTTCATTGCCTACTTCATCACACCTACCCCAAATTACTTTTATTTTTCCCTTTTTTCTCTCAATTTCTGGTCAATTTTCCTTCCATTTTAGCTCCTTGCCTTAATTTGGGGGGTTTTAGGCAACGTGGCCATTGCACGAAGCAGGAATGGCTGCTGTGCTCTGACACATCGGGGGTTCTGCAGATGTTCCCATTCACCACCCCCAATCCCGTTGCCCACGCTGAGAAAACACCACAAATGCTGCTTAGGAGAAGTAATTTCTTGTGATTTCTGCAGTTTGCATCCAGGATTTAGCAGGCAACACTCATGGGGTCGTGAACCAAAAGCCATCTCTGCGGGGTGATGTCCCAAAAGCCATCTGTGGAGTGACCCCATATGTGGGGTGATGAAACCATGGAGTGTTCCCAGATTTGGGGTGATGAGACCCTTTGGTTTCCCCACATTTGGGGTGATGAGACCCTCTGGTTTCCCCACATTTGGGGTGATGAGACCTTTTGATTTCCCCACGTTTCGGGTGATGAGACCCTCTGGTTTCCCCACATTTGAGGTGATGAGACCCTCTGGTTTCCCCACATTTGAGGTGATGAGACCCTTTGGTTTCCCCACATTTCAGGTGATGAGACCCCCTGGTTTCCCCACATTTCAGGTGATGAGACCCTCTGGTTTCCCCACATCTGACTGAGTGACGCTCGATGCATTGCTGCCCCTCAGGGTCTCACGGGCCCAGTGTGAAGCGGCAGCCCCTCCCCAGGCAGAGCAATGGAAGGAGCCTCTCCCCTCCAAAAGAAGTGGGAGGGTAGGCAAAAATGGGCACCTCGTTGTTGGCGTCGAAAAACGCCACTCGCCCGGCCTCGTAATCCAGATAAATCCCAATCACCCTGGGGGCAGAGAGCAGCGCGATGGGGCTGGCGGGCGACGTGAGAGCCTGGTACTGCGCCCCGCATTGCCCCACCGCCCAGATCCCCGCCTCGGGTTTGACGCTGATCCTCCCCTTCCTCCCCACCGACTCCTTGGCCACTCCGACGGCCCACGCCTCCCCGTCTCCCACCTCCACCTCCCAGTAGTGCCGCCCGGCGTTGAAGCCTCGGCAGCCCAGGACGCAGCGGGACGAATCGAAGCGTTTGGGGTTGTCAGGGGTGGGGTGCCGGGCTTCTTCCCATCGCACGCATTTCTGGTCTTCGGACAGGAGCAGCCGGGGATGCGCCGTGTCGGGATCCAACGTCAGACTTTCTGAGGGCGGGAGAGATGAGAGTTGGAAGCACGGCTTGATCCCAGATTGCTTAAGGCTGCGATTTCCCTGCTTTCCCTTCACCTCAGAGCCATCATTTCCCCATTCTCCCCACCCTGGGACATTCCAGCTCCTAATTCAGGGTATTGGAGTGATGCAGGAATGGTTTCGTTCCTACAAGGCTTGAGGAAGAGGAGTTTTGTAGTCACCACGAGGTCGGAAGGGACCTCTGAGGAACGTCTGATCTGCATTCCATCCCCCACTATTCCTTAAGATCCTTTATTTTTTGATCCTTTGATCCATTTTGTTGCCTACAGACATGTAGAATTAACCCAATTTTTTCCAACGCCAAAGAGGATCTCAATTGAGTTCATACCACCCATGAAAACATGCTTGAAAACCCAGCTGACCAAATATCCTGTTTGTTTACCAGAAGGAAATACACACAAACTGTCAAACAGACCCAAATCCATCGCAAACTCAACCCTTCTCCCCCTTACCTCGAAACTGCATCAATGTCTCCTTGAGGGAGGTGTTTTTCTGAGCAGGGCTGGTTGGGTTCCCTCCTGCTGCAGGCAATATCTCTGTCACCTTCTGGGATTTCTCATTCTCCAGCCTGGAAGGAATGCACAACATTTCCTATTTTCCTCGCCGGTTTGGGTTTTTCCAATAGCCCACCTCCTTCACCCACCACCATTCGCATCAGGGTCTGCTATGGGGGTGGAGATTCCAATCCATTTCCCTTTCTGGCTGGATGCGCTCCTGGGTGCTTAATTATCAGGTTAATTTCATTAGATGTTTGAATAGGGTTGTGATTTTATATGGCCCAGGGCACCTTTTGGAGCTTTTATCCTGTAGGTCTGAAAAGGGGGTAATATAGGAGTGGGATTTCACTGCTGAGCATCACAGCCATAGGAACAAATCACACTCATAGAGACGCACGGAAGGAACCACAAACCTGCTCAAGATGTTCCTGCTGTCCTGCAAAGGGAAGAAGGGAGAAGAGCATCAGGGCGAGAGCGACGTCAACCCAACGTCATGACCCACTTTCACGACCCTTCTCCTTCTGTATGTGTAATTAGTGCCAATCACAGAGTCGTTAAGGTTGGGAAAAGACCACCGAGGTCATCAGGTCAACCCACCCCACTCATAGAATCCCTGAGGATGGGGAAGGCTTCGAGGCCATCCAAGGACTCCAACCCCAACCCGTCACCCCCACTGCCACCAAACCACGACCCCAAGCCCCACACCTACACCCACACGGCATGTTCTGTGTTCCAAACCAGGATTCCCTACAGGAAAGCTCAGAGGTTTGGATGACCACGCTGCGTGTGAAGGGATGCAATCTTTAGGCATGCCATTTTTTTGGATGCAGAGGCACGGTTGGATGGACGAACCCCGTGCCCATCTAAAACAGGGATGTGAATCAACTGTGCTTGAATTAAAAGCGTTCAAAGCGAACGGTGATGGGAACCTGTAGGAATTCACACGGTGGCTGCTGGCATTTCTCCTCCAGCTCGCAGATCTGCTCACTGATGGAGGAAATCTCCTCCAGGATCTTGGCCAGGTTCTCCTCTTTCCTCCTCACGATTTCCTGGTCCAGCTTTTCCAGCCGCCCCATCAGGAGACGCTCCTGTTGCTCCACGAACCGCTGCAGCTCCTTGACGTCCAACGCCACCTTCTGCCTCTCCTGCTGGACCTTCTCCTGCAGGGAAATGCAGTGCAGGGGTGTAGAAGCGCTGCGGCGGAGCTGATTCATCAGGATGGCTTTGTGTGCAGAGCAGCCATAAATTCCATTGCAGAGCGATGAGTAACGCTCTTTCTTTTTGCTATTTCTAGCCTGGGCATTTCCCAGGGCTGTGATCTTTGTACCCAAAATGCTGCAGACCTTTGGCCAGCAGGGTGTGAGATGAAGGGATGACTGAAGGGAAGGCGCAAGGCTGCACTTACGAGGAATTCCAGGCTTTTCCCTTCCTCAGCCTCTTTCAGCCCCTGCAGTTTCTCCTTCTTTTCCTTCAGGATCTGCACGTGAGCCTGGATTTTCTCCTGGATGGAGAAAAAAACATTTTTCCAGTGCGTTTCAATCCAGAGTTTCAATCCTGGGATGATTTTCAGGATCTCTACGATGGTCTGGGAATGAGACCTTGAAGAACATTGGGATGAACAACGATGGAAGAAAATGGAGAGCCCTAAAGTGGAGAATGGCCATCCTCCAGCCCACAAAACACATTGAAGGAGGATGGAAACTCAAATACGGTGGGGAATGCCACACATCAGAGACATCCTTCACCCTCCTCCTCCTCGGTGCCCTCCACCATCTCCTCAATGGGGGCAGCGTTGGGATGACCAACGGTGGAAGAGAACAGAGCCAACAAAGTGAAGACTGGCCATCCACCAACCCACAAAACACACTGAAAAAAGGATGGAAACCCAACTGTGGCAGCAAAGCAACACACCGGACCCCTCCTTCACCCTCCTCCTCCTCCTCCTTGGTGCCCTTCACCATCTCCTCGATGGGGGCAACGTTGGGATGACCAACGATGGAAGAGAACAGAGAGCCAACAAAGTGAAGACTGGCCATCCACCAACCCACAAAACACATTGAAAAAGGATGGAAACCCAACTGTGGCAGCAAAGCAACACACCAGACCCCTCCTTCACCCTCCTCCTCCTCCTCGGTGCCCTCCTCCATCTCCTCGATGGGGGCAACGTTGGGATGACCAACATTGGAAGAGAACAGAGCCAACAAAGTGGAGACTGGTCATCCACCAACCCACAAAACACATTGAAAAAGGATGGAAACCCAACTGTGGCAGCAAAGCAACACACCGGACCCCTCCTTCACCCTCCTCCTCCTTGGTGCCCTCCACCATCTCCTCAATGGGGGCAGCGTTGGGATGACCAACATTGGAAGAGAACAGAGAGCCAACAAAGTGAAGACTGGCCATCCACCAACCCACAAAACACATTGAAAAAGGATGGAAACCCAACTGTGGCAGCAAAGCAACACACCAGACCCCTCCTTCACCCTCCTCCTCCTCCTCGGTGCCCTCCACCATCTCCTCAATGGGGGCAGCGTTGGGATGACCAACATTGGAAGAGAACAGAGCCAACAAAGTGAAGACTGGCCATCCTGCAACCAAAACACATGGAAAGAAGTTGGAAAGCCAAAGCTTTCCAAGCAAAGCAGCCCCCCAAGGCCCCTCCACGAACCTCCGTACCTTCTGCTCCTCCACCGCCTCCTCGATGGGGACGGCGGCGTGCAGGCGGTGCGCCTGGGACTCCCTGCACACCAGGCAGATGGGAGCCTGGTCCTCCTCGCAGAACAGCTTCAGGACCTCGTGGTGCCTCTCGCAGAGCCTCTCCCCAGCACCGGGGGCCCTCAGGCTCAGCCTTTTGGCAATCTCGATGATCTTGGCCAGCTCGCGGTTGGGCCGCAGGTTTGGCTGCGTGGCCGTCGCCTTGCAGCGAGGGCAGGGGAAGGTTTGCTCCTCTTCCTCCCAGCAGCGGGTGATGCAGGCCCTGCAGAAGTTGTGCCCGCAGTGGATGGAGACGGGATCTTGGAAGAAGCCCAAGCAGAGGGAGCAGGAAGCCTCGTCCTGGAAGCTCTCAGCTGGGTTATCTTCATCCATAGCGGTGACAGCGATAAATGACAGAGCAGCTTTCGTTTTCTGCTCGGTCCGTTGCCCTTCCTGCAGGTGCTGAGGAGAAGGTGAAAGGGAGCAGTGAAAATAAAACCGCCTTAATTACTTCCTGCCTCGTTAAGAGCGAGGCAGGACAAACACCCTTCGAGACCCAGAGGGATGGAAAGGTAACCCTATTTCCACCCAGGCCGTTCCCCTTCCTGCACGTGGAGGGAGAGGGAGTTTCATCGCAGGGAAAATAAACAGCCTTAATTACTTCCTGCCTCGTTAAGAGCTGCAGACCTCTGCAGGGCACCCCCTAAATCAAACACCAGGGGAAACGGATGGATGACCCCAACCCCACTCTTCCCTATGGGGCTCAGCCCCCGGCAATCTGCCTGCACTGCTCGTTAATAAAGGCACCTTTATAGCACTAATTAATTAGCAATGCAGCTTGACCAGCCCCCCCGCTCTCAGCACCAAAGCCTCCCCTTGTTTCCTCACTTCTTTTCCATTCGTTGCTCCTGTTTCTGCGCTCACCCCACAGCTCTACTTTCAATTCTGCTTTTAATCAGCTTTCTGATTTTGTTTTTCACAGCTCAGCGCTGAGCCCAGCAGCAGCAGCCAATTACAGCTTATCTCTAATCGCATCCTGTTGCCAAAAGCTTTTGCTCTGCTCGCTCTGCAAAGCCCCCCTCTGCGCCCAGCCCCAAAACCCACCGTTTCTCCCCCAAAATGTGGCTTCAGAAATACTGAAAATGGTTTTAAAAATACCACAGGCTGTCCTGGAGCGTAATTCCTCACCCCACTGAATGAGAACCCCTCAATTTGCTCCATCCCACAGCCCACCGCCCTGCAGCGCGTGCAAAGGTTGCACCCTGCATGCAAAGCAAGTGGTGCATGCTTGCAGGGGGACAAAGCATCTCCTGAGAGCACCCCTAAGCAACACATCTGCTGTTATCCGTGCGTGGCGACCCTCAGCGGCTCGCAGCTTTTGGGTGCAGGACACTCAGAACGAAACCAGTGGGACGTTGATGCCCTCCAAACCCAACGACGCTGCTTTGCTTTGCTTTGCTTTGCTTTGCTTTGCTTTGCTTTGCTTTGCTTTGCTTTGCCCCAAAGGGCCTCAATGCTCCCACCTGCACCCCACACCCGCCCTGTGGCCATGGGAATCTCTTTTTGTCCAGTGCTGAAAGGTTTGGGGCCTCTTGGAGAGGCATCCGTGCGTGGCTATGGGTTTTCTGATCCCACCCCGTGGCCTGGCTTCCCGATCCCATTGCCCTCCTAGGGGCGTTTGGGGGGAATTTGGTGGAGATTTGGAGCAGTGTGGAGGAAAATGGGGTTTCTGGGGGCTGCCTGAGCCCATTTATTTGCCCATATATGCAGCCCATATATGCCTGCAGGAAAATGTGATGGGGAGAAAATGTGGTTGAGGGAATACCTTCCCAAAGGGAGAGACTGAGGAGTGGGCGAAGCATCCATCGCCACATCCAACAGATGTTAAATGGTAAGAAGCCACAGAGAAGGGAACCATTTCTTGTAACATCAGCCCTAAAACTTAAAGCTTAAGCTGGCTTTGAGCGAGCCCAGTTCAGAAATTTTGGTGCTTTATTATTATCATTATTATTATTATTCCTATATTGCTGTAAACGGAGGTGGGGCACCATTAAAAACAATTGGCATCCTCCTGCAAACGAGCCCCGAGCTCACAGCAGCGCCCGATGGTGCAGTGACAAAGCGTGGGCTCGGGGGGGGGCAGGAGGCTCTGCTGTGGGGCAGAGGCGTTTGCTCAACCCCTTCCTGCAAGAAGAGCAAGAACGTGACTAATTAAGGCGGATTTTTTAAATGGGTTTCTGCTTAATTGCTTCAAGGCGTGGATGTTTTCGGTACCAGAGCTGCGATGCTCAGGGCACGAGTGCCTCTTTATAGGGGATGCAACCAGCGAGGCTCGGACCGTCGGCAGTTGTCCCCCATCCCAGCTCAGACCCCTCCTCAAATCCCCTTTGCTCCCATCCGTGCTGTGGGTTCTGTCCCCTTTCTTCCCCCCCCTGCCGTGCCATAGGGACCAGGTGTTTTGGTGCTGATCTGTAGGGCGCAGAGACCTCTATGGGGGATGCAATACGCATCCTGGACCCTCACCCTACCCCAAGCCCCCTCCCCAAATCCCTTTTGTTCTCACCCCCCGTTCTTCCCCCCCTACCAACCCGTGTTTAGGGCACACTTCTATGGGATGCAGCCATTGAGCCATCGCCACCTCTCCCCCACCCCGAGCTCAGCCCTGGCTCTGCCCACCCCAAACCCTCGGGGGGGAGGGGGGCGGTGGGAAGGGAAACGCCTTCCACAAAGAAAATGAAACTCTCAGCGCTCCGCGGGGCCCCATGGCTGCACCCAACCCCACGTCCCACCTCCCCAGCGAAGCCTCCTGCCCCATTTGCCTGGAATATTTCCGAGATCCCGTCTCCATCCACTGCGGCCACAATTTCTGCAGGGACTGCATCGCTCGGTGCTGGGAATGGTGCACGGGGGATTTCTGCTGCCCGCAATGCAAGGAGACGGCGGAGGAGAGGATTTTATGTCCCAACAGGGAGCTGGCGAGGATGCTGGAGATCGCCAGGAGGCTGAGCCTGCAGGCAGCCCACAGGGACGCTGCGGGGCAGGAAGGATGCAAAAAGCACCGGGAACCTCTGAGCATTTATTGCAAAGACGATGAAGCTTTCATCTGCCTCATCTGCCGCGAGTCGCGGCTGCACCGGGCTCATGTGATGCTTCCTGTGCAGGATGCTGTCCAGGAATACAAGGTAAAGGCTTCATTTGCTGGCTGGGGTATTATTTTTTGATGGCGTTTTTTCCCATCTCACCGCAATGCTCCCTCCGTGGCACTTCGCTATGGGGCTGCAGTGCGTCCCACCCCACACCCAGGGCTGTAAATGGGGGGCAGAAGCGCCGTCCCCCTTCTCTGGGTGCTCAGAACCCCCGAAGCAAAGCAGGCTGTTTCGCTATGATGCTTCTGCTGCTTCACTTCCCACGCTGGGTCCTGACCTGAAGGTTTCTGCAAGCCAAAGGGCCAAGGGCTTCAGCCCCTCCTCCCCATTGCAGAACTCGATCTGGCTCATCCGTGCATTCCTGATGGCTAAAGGTAAAAGACACAGCAATAAAGAGGGTGCTTTCAATGAGTCAGATCCAAAAGCTCTGTGGCATTGATCACCGTTTAAACCGTTCCCTTGTCCTGAGCTCCTGGACCAAGAGGCTGAAGGGGAAGCCCTGGTGCTGACCACCACGCAGACCCCCTCCCAAATAAATGAGTTTCGGGCGCTCTGCCATCTCCCAGCTCCTGGAATTGCATTTTCTTCCCCCAGGAACAAATCCAATCCCGTCTGCAAGCGCTGAAGGAAGGCAGAGACAAACTCCTGGGGTTCCGAGAGGCTGAGATGAGGAGAAATTGGGAGTATTTGGTGAGCGTCTGTTTAACTGTTATGAGCAGGATGGGGGTCTGGGTGGCTTCCTTTGGCTTTAGGGGTAGGGCTTTAGGGTTAAGGGATGGAAAGCAAAACCTGACTGGGAAGGGACGCAGCTGGGGGATGCAAAGCAAAAATTCACTGGGGAAAGACTCAACGGGGGGATGCAAAGCAAAATCCCACAGCAATGAAGCACCGTTGGCTCGGGGGTGCATTGCAATCCATCGGGACATCCCTGCTGTGGAATACGCTGGGATAATCGGGTGCTGCCTCTTCCTGGGGGTGCAGGACTTGCTGGCTCCTCCCGTGACCCCTTGTCTTTGCAGGAGAAAACCAGCACCGAACGGCAGAAGGTTTTGGGTGTATTTGAAGGGCTGCGGCTCTTCCTGGAGGAGCAGGAACGTCACCTGCTGGCCCAGCTGGAAAACACAGAGAGGGACGTGGAGAAAACGCAGGAAGAGAACGTCACCATCCTGACCAAGGAGATCTCCCAGCTGGATGCCATCATCCAGGAGACGGAGGAGAAGTGCCAGCAGCCAGCAAGCCAGTTTCTGCAGGTGAGGAGGTGGAGAATGCAACGGTTGGCATCACCGTGTTTTATGGCTGTGGGTGATGGCCGACAGAAAGCTGTTGGGTTTTCGGTAGGGATTTCGCTGCCAAAATCCTTTCACTGAGTTTCTTTTCCCCTTTTCTCCTTTCCAGGACATCAGGAGCACCCTGAGCAGGTATGAAGGGAGCTTCCTGAGCCCATCTTGTTCAATGGAAGCAAATGGGATGGAGGGGAGGGAGAGATGCCATGAAGTGGGAATGGCTCCAGGCTGGCAGCTTCCTTCTTTCCTCTTCCTCCAGGTTGGGAAAGGAGAACTTCCAGCAGCCCGTGTTGCTTCTTCCAGACCTGGAAAGGAAACTCAGTCACTTCAGGGAGAAAAATAATGCATTAGAGGAGATTCTGAAGAACTTCAAAGGTATTGAGCATGGGCTGGAGTGGGGAGCATCAGTTGTGCTTGTTGGAATCAGAAGCATAATGGACTTCTTGAAGAGAAAAGAATTTCTGGGCAAAATAAGAGATTCTGGGCAAAAAACGCTGAGATTATGATGTTAAATCAGACATTTCTTTTCTTCTCCCCTTTCTTGTAGAAATCCTGATGTTTGAGCTGCCTGAAAAGAGTAAGTCCATCTTCTGGAGCAGGAGGGATTGAGAGAACCCAAAGGAAGGATGAGAGCAGCATGGGATGGGCTGTGTTCTGGGGGAAGGTCTGGGGAAGATACTTCTGTCTGAACAGAGCAATAGAAAAGAGGGGGAAAACATCTCAAGGAGTCAGGGAAGCCTTTGCCCAAAGAGGGTCCCAAAGAGGGTCCCAAGGAAGGAAGAGCATCCCAAAGAGAGCAGAGCTTCCCAAGGGATGGGGTGAACTCCGGCGGATCTCCCTGCTCATCCCAGCAACACTGAGGTCATGGGACACGCTCTGGTTTCCTTTGGCAGTGAGCGTGACCCTGGATCCATCCACAGCTCACCCCCAGCTCTCCGTGTCGGCGGATGGGAGCAGCGTGAGGTGGGAAGATGCCCGACGGGATGCAGCCAAGGAGGAATTTGGGACCGATCCCTTCGTGCTGGGCCGTGAGGGCATCACGTCGGGGAGATGCTGCTGGGAGGTGGAAGTGGCACCCGAAGGCTCCTGGGCTGTTGGTGTGGCCAAAGAGTCCCTAAAGAGGAGGGAAGAGAGCGGTGCGAGCCCTGAGGTTGAGCTCTGGTCTATGGGTTTCTGTGAGGGACAGTTTTGGGCTCTGTCCTCCTTTGAGCGCATGACGTTGCCCCAAATCCAGGTTCCCAAAAGGGTTCGGGTCACCCTGGACTATGAGAGGGGCCAGGTGGCATTTTTTGATGCTGATAAGAGGGCTCTGATCTTCATTTTCCCATCGGCCTCATTCAAAGGGGAGAGCATCCAGCCCTGGTTCCTGGTGTGGGGCGAGGGCTCTCAGATCACGCTGTGTCCCTGAAGCTCCCCCGTACCCAAAACACCAACATTACGACCCCAACATCCCTATCCCAGCGCTTTGGGGGGCTCCTATTGAATTCCTCGTTGGATTTTCTGCCTTCTCTTCCCATTCCCAGCCACCCCAAAAGCTTAAGCACCTTCAGGTCAGGGTTCAGAATTACCAGTGCCAGTTTTGGGGTTTTGTTAGCAAACAGAAACCCTTTTAACCCATCTTGCATCACTCGGATTCTCCAATCTTATGGTTTTAGATGAAATAAAAAGGTTTGTATGTCATAAAGTTCTTCCGTGCCTGTTTATTCACTGCTCCTGGATGCCAGGTTCATGGGGATTAAGGGGAGACCAACGGGTTCTCTTACGCATAGAGATGCAACCAGATGGGGAGAAACAGAAATCTTTAACCTTTCTGATCCACCAGATGTTCAGAACGACCCTGAGGATGTAGGAAATAAATCTGAAGGGTTTGTTGGCCCAAATCCCAAGGGTTTGGGATGAGTAAATCCCATTCCTGGTGCCTGCACAACGTTGGCCGTGTTGGAACCCAGAAAGACCCATTCAAGTGGGTCACCCTTAAAGCTGTCTACTGTATTCTGCTGTTTATTGGCAGAGAGACACAGAGGGGAAAATCAAGCACTTTATTAAGAGTCATTGTACACTCTGAGGCTTCAAATACCAAATCTTCAGGAAGGTGGACCACTTGATTTGAAGCTGACCACCTCAGGTCGGGGACAGCAGTACCTGATCAGGCAAACCCTGGGGAAATCCGCCTTCCTGCCGCTCTGTTGGGTGGGATTTTCCCTTCTGACCACTCTTTCCTACATTCTAATCACCCAGCGCAGCACTTTTTCCCTTCTGTTGCCCCGATTTTCTCTTGCTCAGCACTTCTTGGTGATATCAAGTCAGTCAGTGTCATACCGGCGCGATGCCATGGCGGTGGGTTCATAGGGATGAAGGACGCACAAAAACCCAGCTCCTCATCTCATCTTCTCCCCATGGGATGGGAGGGGAAGGGGCCGTCCCTTGAGGCTGTAGGATGTGGGGTGACCCTCGTCCGTGTCTCAGGGGCACAGCCTGAGCTGGGACCTGACCCCCACCACCCACAGCCATGGACGGACGCCCTCCCCAGCAAAAGACGCGTGGGAAAAAACAAAGATGAGCCCCCCTTCGTCGGCGTCAAAAAACGCCACCGTCCCTCCGGCGTAATCCAAGTGGATGCTGACCCTCCTGGGCACCCAGCGCAGTGCTAACAGGGTCACCTTGTGGGTGGTGAGAGCCCGGATCTGTCCCCCCCATTTCTCCACCCCCCAAATCCCCCCTTTGGGACAGAGGCTCAGTTGACCTTTTCGTGGGATGGATTCTCGAGCCACGCCGATGGCCCAGTCCCCTTCGTCCCCCACTTCCACCTCCCAGCAGTGACGGCCGGAGGAGAAGCTTGGGTGGCCCAAAACAAAGGGCCAGTAGGCGAATCTTTCGGGGTTATCGGGGAGGTCCTGCTGTCCTGCCCCACGTTTCACACTCTTTCTGTCTTCGGAGAGGACGAGGTCAGGGTGAGCGGTGTCGGGGTCCAGGGTGATGCTGGCTGCGGGGTGTAAGAGGAGGGGGAGGTTTTGGGGGCCTCCGTGCCACAAGGATGGGGAGAGGTTTGGATCTAAAGCAAGGTTTGGATCTTTGGACAGGGTTGGCACTAAATGGGTTGCATGTGCTCCAGCTGGCCCCACTGGAGGAGGGTTGTAGGACGGGACCGTCCCTCCCAGCCTCAACCGTTCTGTGGGGCCGTGGGTTGGCATCAGGAGGGTAAAAAACCCCAAAGAAAGAAGTAAAAAGACGAAAGGTGGAGATATGTGCCATATGACAATAAAAGAGTGTTTTGAGCCCCCAAAATGACCAGAAATGAAAGGTGTTTCTGCAGACTTCCATCTCCAAAAGAAACGGTGGGGGGAGAAACAATGGAAGGAAAGGGATCTGTGGGATATTACCCAGCACAGCCTGCAGTGCTTTATCTCCTAGGCCAACCCAGACCTGTTCAGCCAACCCCCCCACCCCAAAAAAAAGAGCTGAAATCTGAAGGCAGGGATAATGACTGAGGTCAACCCGCCCGCCCCATTTGCTGATGGGAAATCATCAAGGCGAGGGATCTGCCCTGGGGCCATCATCCCAAATTGCAGCCAGGCTCGGCCTGCAGGGTGAGGAAAACTCGTTTGGTTGCCCTGATTTTGTGCGTTGCTCCCTCAGCCTCCATTTCTGCCCGTTTGGGTTCAGCCCGTGGGTCCAGGCGCGTCTCCATCCAACAGGTAACGCGGCTTTGGGTTCCCATGCTGGGCAAAAAAGCGCTTTTAGGAAAGGCAAAGCTGGAGGGGAGCAAAGCCAGAGAGCTTCACCTGTGAGCACTTCTAAGAATCACAGCAAAACGTGTAATTAAGAGAGTGGCAAACGAGGCATTCAGTCCTCCGGGGCTCAACCACTCGTTTGTCCCGACTGGGGGTAACCTGCTGCTCCTCCATCTCTCTGCATTACTCTGCTGTGTCCAAAACGAGCTGGTTTTCACCAAAATATCCCCATTTCCCACCTGAAACCTTGCTGAGTACCTTGAAGCTTCTTGAGGTGTTCCTTCAGAGCTCCGTTCCTCCATGAGAAATGGCTCAGCCTCTCTTCTGGCCCCGCTGGCAGCTGGAAGGTCACCTTTCCGCACCTGGGGGAAGGTGGGAAATGGAAATAATACATGGAAAATCGGTGCATTTATTCAGGGTGGTTCCATCACTGAGGGCCATGCAGGAAATCCGATGTCATGAAGGACCGGGGGATGGAGATGCTTCCCTCCTTGGCAACCCAAACCTCGCCAGGGCAAAGGCTGAGCTTTTCTTCGTGAAATAACGACCTCATTAATTACTGTTTCTTGGAGACCTGCTTGGGTGGAATGGGCGAGAGAAAAGCTTGGAGACACTGCAGGGAATTAAAACGAGCCTTTGCCACGCGGAGGCTCAGTTTTGAGATTGAGGCCCCTGTGATCATTACATCCCTGGAATCACCAAGGAGGTAAAAGCAGGAAGCAGCACGCAGAGGCCAAAATACCCCAAATACCCCCCAGATCTCACAGTTCCCCTGGAGCAGAGGAGCGTTCGCTGATGAGCTTCCTTCCCTACGGTCACCACCGCTCGATGCAAAGCTCACAGAGCAGCTTTTCAGCAGGGCCACGTACCTGGTGGTGGGGCTTTTCACATCCTGGGGACAGAAGAGAGGAAGGGGAGAGGGAACTCAGGTCAGCGCACGACACGTTTTGCCTTTAAAGCGTGGAAAATGGAGCTTTGGAGTGAGGACGGACCTCTGGGGTCTTCCAAGCTGCGCCCCATTTTGTCCTTAAGTCATGAAATAACTGTTTGAGCAGAGATGGGTCTCTCTGCTCTTCCTCCGTGAGGAAGGTGAACAGTCAGGAGCACCCATGCGCCACAATGGATCCTGCAGATCCACCCCACCTCCCAGCCCAGCCGTGGTTTTTCCCCTTTTAAAACGGACCCCCACCTTCCGCACCAAAAATAATGGGAGGCAAGGAGAAAACGGTGGGAGGAAGAGGAGGCTGCAGACCCCCCGTCTCCTCATTGCAGTGGGGGCTTTGGGCTGATGGAACGGTGTAAAATAGGAGGAAAACACCTGACGGAGCCACCAGCCCGGGGTGGGGAGGACATCCCTGAAGGATTTTTCCCCTTGAAAAGAGCTTCCCTGGAGGAATTCGCTCACCGAATGCTGGCTCTTCTCTCCCTGTGGTTTCGTTTCCTGCTGGGAAATCTCCTCCGAGAGCTTGGCGGCGTTTTTCTGCCTCTTCTCGATCTCATTTTTCAGGTCTTCCAGCTGCCCAGAGCAAGAAGAGCTCCGTGTTTTCCTGCTGAGCGCTCCCTGCTGGGGCCCAGCTTTCCTTCTGATGCAAGAAGTGGAACACAAAGAGCAGTAGGGCTGGAAATAGCATGGGGGGCTCATGGGTGGGCATCACCCACCGGAGGAGCTCAGTGGTGAGCTGGAACCCTTACTGAATTGTGTTGAATTTGGGGGGCAGGGGAGGGGAAGAAACGAAACTCAAAAAGTCATAAACAGATGGGCATGAATTCAGGGCAGAAATCCGAGGGTCCTAAAGGCACAGGAGGCAAAAAGGATGGGGAGAAATGAGGCTATGGACGACACAGCGCTGACACCTACCAGATCCTCCAGGTTTGGGCACTCCAGGGCGCTCTTCTTCCTCACAGCCCTTCTCTCTCGTCCTTTGGGGAGCCTAACATCCCTCTGGATTTCTTCCCTGGTGAACCTACAGAACCTGTTGTTTTCAGCCCTTTGATGGGGTTTGGGGTTTTCCCTTCCTGTTCCTTCCCATTCCGGGGTAGAGCTGCGGGATGGATGGGTTGAGCCCGCAGGTCTGCTCCTGGTGGCACCCTGGGCTGGGAGCTCTGGGTTTCTCCTCTGTCTCTTCCCCAGTTTCTTGTCCTGGGGAGATGCTGAGCGACGTCGCCTTGCAGTTTTGTCAGCTTCCTTTTAGGATAAAGCCGTCGGGAGTGGGGTTACGTGGGGAAACCATAAGGAAATAGGGGAGGAAACGCGCAGGCAGATCCTTGTGGGGATGAGGAGGAGCACAAGGGTCGATCTGTGGGGCTCAGCCTCTTCTCTTGCAGCCCAACACCGACTCAGAGCGCCCACAGTCCTGGCTCTGAGCTCTCGAGGAAACATTTCCAGCCATTTCCACCCCGCTGCCCTTGTGCTGAGCCCCACGGCTGAGTACAAAAACAGAATAAATCCATGCGTTACGTATATATTTAATTTTTGCATGGCAACCACTGAGACCCAACTGAAGGAGACGACTGCCATTCACTCGGGCAGGTTTGCAGGGGCGAAACCCACTTCCAGCAAACCCTTCCCATTGGGAAGAGCCGCAGGGATGGCACTTGTGGGAGCTGAGGGAGCAGAAGCAAACTGCCTGCAACTGCAACCCCTGGGGCACAGAGCCTTTCATCCCAAAGCAAGGCTCCCATCTTAGATGGGGCAAATGGGTTTCGTCGTGTCCTGAAAAGCACTTGATTGCAGAGCCTGGAAAACCAGCCGGGCTGGAGAAACATCTGCGTTGCAGATTTATGGAGGAGAATTGACCCTGGTGGGAGCATTTGGCAGCAATGCACGGCACTGAGGAAAAATACCAACGCAGCAAAGAGCCGTACTGAAATACCAGCTGTAGGTTTGACCTTTGGGGATGCTGAGGCTGGGCTGCGTCGTGGGATGCACACTCATATCGCATCTGCTATTCTGAGCCCTGACGTCGCCCGCTCCCTCCCACTCTCTTTTTGTTCCTCTTTTTTGGTTCTACAATCACCAACCTGTGTTCGTTTCGGTGCTGCCTCTTCCTCTTTTGTGCTTTCTCAGAAGAAAGCAGGGTTTTTGAGGGAATCCGGGCAGGTGAGTCCTCACCCTGAGCAGCTCCCCTTCACTTTGCTGGCCCCACGCTGACCCGGAGCCACGCACCCAAAGCCAACCCAGAGCCGTGCACCCGTAGTGAGGCAGAAAGGAGTGTGCAGAACGGACTTTTAATTAAGATTAATATCAGGAACGTAGGCAGAGACCAGCTCCCCACACCAGGCATTGCTATTTGCAGCGAAAGGCCGCATCCCTTTGCAGAACACCCCAGATCTGCCCCGCCATGGATGTCAGATAGAGAACAGACAGATGTATGCATTTCCTCCCAGCTCTTTGTTGCTCTCTGGTGGTTTCTGCAGAGGAACCAACCCAGGGCTCCCCATGGGGACAGACATGGCACGGAGCAGCTGGTCCCCTTGGCAGGATGCTCCAAGCGAGCGCAGCACGCATCCCACCCGACTTCCCTTTCACTAACGGGCATCTCAAGAACAGATCTTTAGTGGAGACCTGAACCCGACCCAGTCCAGATGAGACATCAGCTGCCCGCTCGTGGGCTGCTCCTCCGAAGGGGAATTTTGGGTGATTTCTTGCAGGCGAGCCCCCATCCCTATCTTGAACCAAGGGAGGACCTTCTCCCCGTTGAACGAAGCCCTGGTGTACACCAAGATGGGAGTGTCGTCATCCGAGCTGAAAAACGCCACCCGACCCCCTTCGTAGTCCAAGGAGACCCGAATCCTTCTGGGCAGTGCATTCAGACGTAGGTTGGCACGGGGGGACGTGAGGGAGTGATAGGCCTCCAGCGCCCAGACCCCTTCTTTGGGGCTGAAGCTCATGGGTCCCTTCCTCTTCATGGAAGCTCGGGCCACCCCAAGGGCCCAAACCCCCCCCTGTCCCACCTCCACCTCCCAGAAGTGCCTCCCCGAGGTGAAGCCCTGGCAGCCCAACACGCAGGGCTCGAAGCTGAACCTCTCGGGGTTCTCGGGGAGCTCCTGCGGCATCAGTTGACCCCGGGCTTGTTTTCGGTCCTCGGAGAGGTGGAGGTTGGGGTGAGCGGTGGTGGGGTCCATGGTGATGTTGGCTGTGGGACAAGAGGGGGAATGGAGATAGGATTTAGGCTTGGGGAGAGCTGCTGAGGTTCCTCTTCCTTCCACCCTTTTCTCCGTGCACTTTTGGACGTGGGTTGGTGGTTGGGTTGGGTGGCCTTTGAGGGTCTTCTCCAACATTTGTGATTCTATGGGGTGTGTGGGGCTGCTACCAACCTCAGTGTCCCCCAGTAGAGACATGTGGGGAGAGGGGAAGAGAGGCAGGAGAATGGGGAGAGGACAAATTTTAGGGCAGCATAAGGAGGGAAGGGCAAAGATGTGGGGAAGGGACAGCTCGAATTCACGGGGGGGAAGGGGAAGCACAAACACTCTTTGGTTTTGCCTTGAATCTGTTTTTTGGCTCTGCAGGACCACCAACATGAGGACCCTGACCCCATTCCCTCCCTTCCCTCTGGGATTGCCTTGCTTTTTTCCCATCCACATGCCAGGAAAACCGCCCTCCCACCCCATAGCCACCACTGCTGACGAACCTGGCTCCTGCAGTTGAAACATCAGGCTGTCTGAAAAGGAAAATAAAAGCACAACATCAGGTTTATGCTTCAGGAAAAGGGGCTGGGAGATGGGGAAGGGAAACCATGGGGGTCTGGGGGCTTCGCAATGCAAAAGCTCCGGGTTTATTGCAAGACCCCCGTGATCTTCCTAAACCTGGAGGAGACCCCAACCCATCTGGGTACCTTGGCACTTCCTCAGCGTGCATCTCACCAGGACGTTCTTGTGAAGAAAGTCCTCCAATCTTCTTTCCAGAGTGGGGGAAATCTCTGCCGGGGGGCTGAACTTCATCACCTCACAGCTGCAATGAGGGGAAGGATGGGGATGAGGGGAACGTTGTGTTTGTTGGCCGGTTGTTCGTTTTATTCCCCATAGGAGAAGCCATGGGATGAGGATGTTTGCCTGGGGACAAAATCCCTTTCTCCCCTGCCTCAAAGTCCTCCCCCCGGTGCCATCCAAAAATCGGGGTGAAAATGGGAAGGAGCCACATTACCTATTCAGGAGCCTCCTGATGTCCTAAAGGTGGGAGGAGAGAGGAGAGATGGATCAGAGGAGGAGCACCAAGGGCTCCTCCTTCACACTGCAATGCACAGCAAAGACCACCCTGCCCACAGCGTGATCCCCCCAGCAGCAACACGGGGAGCTCCCACGGGGCTGAGTTTGGGCTCTCAGGGTTTGCACCATCCCCCCATTTCCCACCATCACTTTGGGTTCTCACCAGCAGGAATTTGCTGTCGGGCTGCTGGAATTTGCCCTCCATCTCCCAGATCAGGGTGTCGAGGTGGGACATCTCCTCCAACACCTTGGTCACCGCGTCCTCCTGCACTTTGGCGATGGCTCTGTCCAGGTCTGCCAGCTGGACCAGCAGGAAACGCTCCTTCTCCTTCAGAAATCGCTGCAACTGCTCGAATTCACACACTACCCTCTTCCCTTCCTTCTTGGTTTTCTCCTGTTGGGATGAGAAAGAAAGCCAATGGGACGGAATGGGGGCAGGAGGATCCCCCTGGGGCCTCAGGACGCCGTGTCCTGGGGGATGCCCAACCAAATCCAATGGGAATTTACAACCAGTGCCAATGGGAACTGAACACCAAAAAGCCAAAGATCGTCTCGCCGGGGATTCGGGGAACAGCGGGAAAGTTTATCCCAAAAGCAAAACCAAAGGAGGGGGAGGGAGCTGAATCCTGTAAGGGGGATATTTGCAGAGTTTGGGAGGATCTGCAGCGTTATCTCCTTAACGCAGGGGATGCTGTGTGACCCCGGCTGATAAACACAGGCTTGGCACGTTCCCAGCCCGGCTGCGATGCCAAAAATGCATAAGTGCCCCCAAAAATACATCAACACAAACAGGGCAGGGAGGAGGGGAAGGCAGAAACCTCCCCTGCTGCACCCACCAAATACAAGCCTGTCCTTCCACCAGTCTTTCTGCTTTCCAGGTATTTTTCCCTCTCCTCCTTTGAAGCCTGGAGGCGAGCCTGGATTTCTTCCTGTGCCAAAAGAAGACAGGAGGAGAACCTGTTTTCCCACTCTGTCGGATGGGAGAGGATTTGCTAAAGCCTGGAATCCTATGCAAGGTGCAGAGCTGGGCAGAGGGAAGCCCAGTGCAGCTCTGGAGCTCTGTGCAAGCTGGAATTATTTTGCAGAGAGAATTGGGGGAGCAAAAGGGAGGGAAATGTAAAGAATGTAGAGAAAAATGCTGCGAAAGAGCAACAGAAAATCAGCACTGGCAGCTGTGCAAGGAGGCGTGGAAGGGCAAGATAAGCACACGGTGAGATTTCCCTCAAAAACACCCCAAACCAGCAGATCTGTGGTGTGTATCTGTATTTAAGAGCTCTCAGTGGAACGCTTTTTTGCAAGGCTGTGGTCAAAGAGCAAAGCACCAAACGAAGGAGAGGCTGGGAAGGCTGCAAAGAGCGGACGGCGTCGGTCCCGAATTGCAAAGGGGGAGGATGGGGGGCAGCGCCAAGCAAAGGGTCGCGTGGGGGCGCCCATAGGGATGCGCTGCGCTGGCGGCTCGGGGTTTTTGGGGACCATACCTTGTACTCCTGGGCCGCCTGGTGGGCAGGGAGCACAGTGTGGCAGCGGTGAGCCTGGGACGCGTCGCACTGAGCGCAGATGGGCTCTTGGTCCTCTTTGCAGAAGAGCTTGAGAGCCTCGCAGTGCTGCTTGCACCAAGTCGAGGAATGCAAGCTCAGCTGCCGGGCGATGCCGGCGATATTTGCCAGCTCTCTGCTGGGGCGGAAATTTTTGTGCAACGTCGTTTTCCTGCATTGTGGACAGGGGAAATTACCCTCCAGTCCTTCCCAGCAGCGGGAGATGCAAACCCGGCAGAAATTGTGGCCGCAGGGGATGGAGACGGGATTCTGGAAGTAACCCAAGCAGATGGAGCAGGAGGCTTCGCTCTGCAGGCTGTCCAAGGGGCTCTGCGTGGCCATGGGCTTCCTGCTGGGTTCCGATCCGCAGAGGGAATAAAAGGCCTTTCCTCCTCCTTATCTCCTCGCTGATAGGGGAAATCCGGCCCCGAAGGCTGAGCCTGAGCCAAGTGGGGCTGGGAGATCTCAGCCCGTAAGGGGATGCTGGTAGGACCGGGAGCAGCTTGTGGATGCCCAGCATAAGACTGCCAAACTGGGCGGATCTGGGGAAAACTCGGAGGAAAACTCAGATTTTATCCTCTCCTCAAGCAGCAAAGAGGGCGGGGAAGGGAATTTCTCCCCCCTATGCAATTATTGTAAGGAACTTCAAAAGAAAACTCATCGAGGTCTCCTTGTTGGGATGGAATATAGACGAACATTGGAATAAAAACAGAAATACGCTGAAATATAGAAATGTAATGAGATACAACGTGCACTGCACGCTGCTGCGTTGGATGCGACACTGCTTAACTAAACGGAATTACGTGGGTTTGGAATCAGGGAATTTGAGCAAAAATGCAAGCGCCCAACGTGGGGCTCGAACCCACGACCCTGAGATTAAGAGTCTCATGCTCTACCGACTGAGCTAGCCGGGCTGCTGGTTGCACTTTATGGGCATTACTTCATAGTGATTACAGAGAGACGTACTAATTGTTCTGCTTAATTATATTCCTAATTATCCTGCTAATTACGGGCTCTAGGAAATTGCGAACCCACGAGGAAGACCTGCATTAGGAAAAAGAATGCATCCCTATGGGAACAGCGGGGAACTGTCCGGCAGTGCTGCAGGGAGCGGGAAAAGAGGGGAAAAACAGGAAAAAATGGGCAAAACAGGGCGTTTAAAAGTGGGAAAATTAAAAAGGAAAAAAAAGGAGGAGTAAAGCGTAAAAGTCAAAGCCGTGTTTCTGCCCGGTTTCGAACCGGGGACCTTTCGCGTGTGAGGCGAACGTGATAACCACTACACTACAGAAACGCGCTGACAGTCGCCCATCCCCATGGAGACATGAAGTAACGATTCCGGGCTCCGGTGCGGGATTCGCAGATGCGGTCGCTCCGGACCGATCCCGCGCCGGTTCCGGTGAGGACAGAGCGCGGCGGGTGACAAAATAAAGGGAAAATGTAAAATTGATGCTCCCGAAGTGGGACTTGAACCGCGGTCATACGATTGAGAGCCGCGCGCGCTACCGACTGAGCTACCCGGAGACGGAGCAGTCGGAAGTCACGCCCCCTAGAGCGCCCACCCCGTTGCCTAGCGACAGGAGGGCCGCTTCCGGTCAAGTGCTGCGCCGAGGGGGCGTGACTTGCATTAAATAGGACGGAAGTTCCGGTCCGGTGGTACTGGAAACGGGGCGTGGCTTGCGGCAAAGGGGATGGAAAGCGGAAGAGCTGCCGTTGGTTGGCGGAGTTCGTACCATAGAGGAACGACGGCGGCGGTGGGAGGGAGGGAGGTAGAGCGGCCCCCGGGGGGAGCGGCGAGGGGAGCGGCGAGGCCCGAGGAAGGAGCGGAGCCTGCGGGGGGGTGCGGGGCCTCGAGGCGGGCCCCAGCGCTTCGCTGTGGGGCAGGAGAAAGGCTTCGGGGCAGGAGGAAGAGGGCCTCGGGGCCTCCCCATGGAGGCGGTGGGCGACGACGGGGCGTCGTCGGGGCGGCTGAACCCGGTGGAGACGCTGCAGGAGGAGGCGATCTGCGCCATCTGCCTGGACTACTTCGTGGAGCCGGTGTCGATCGGCTGCGGGCACAACTTCTGCCGGGTTTGCATCGCGCAGCTGTGGGGAGGAGGAGGAGAGGCCGAGCTGGAGGAGAGCAGCGGGGCCGCGGCGCTGGAGGAGGAGGAGGAGGAAGAACTGGAGGAGGAGGAAGAACTGGAGGAGGAGGAAGAACTGGAGGAGGAGGAGGAAGACGAGCTGGGGGAGGAAGAGCTGGACGTGGAGGAGGAGGAGGAGGAGGAGGAGGAGGAGGAGGACGAGGACGAGGACGACGACATGTGGAGCGAGGAGGAGGAGGAGGAGGAGGAGGATGGAGAGCTGTGGGAAGGTATTGGGGGTCGCTTTGGGCCTGCCCTGTTGGGTGTCTTTATGGATGGGGGAGGGAATGGGGGGCACCCTCTGTCAGTTTGCAGATGATGCCAAGCTGGGGGGATGCGTTGATCTGCCTGAAGGTGGGGGGGGGGGGGGGGGGGGGGGGGGGGGGGGGGCCGAAAGAGGGGTCTGGACTGGGCCCGATGGGTTGAGGGCAGTGGAGCGGAGTTCAGCAGGATCTGACTGAGGTCACAGCAACTCCATGCAGCTGTACCTGGGGCAGAGTGGCTGAGAGCTGTGTGAGGGAAATGGATTTGGGGCTGGATGTGAGCCTGCAAGAGGCCAAGGAGGCCCATGGCATCCTGGCTTCTGTCAGAAGTAGAGCAGCTGTTGGGAGCGGGAGGTGATTGTCCCTCTGTGCTGGTGCTGGTGAGGCCTCCCCTCAGTCCTGTTCCCAGATCTGGGTCCCTTCTTGCTACAAGAGGCCTGGTGGGGATGGTGGGGGTTGGACTCGATGATTCCCGAGGTCTTTTCCAACCTTGATGATTCTGTGATCCTCAGACCCCGTGGAGGAGGAGCTGTGGGACGGAGGGGTGCAGGGAGAGCTCTACTTTGGGGACGATGATTACGATGAGGATGTGATGGAGGAGGATGTGGAGGAAGAGGAGGAGGAGGAGGACGAAGCTCAGAGCCCTCCGCCCCCCGTCCTGCCTGCCCGCCCTCGCCGCCTGCAGACCTTCACCTGCCCCCAGTGCCGCAAAACCTTTTTCCAGAGGAATTTCAGACCCAACCTTCAGTTGGCCAACATGGTGCAGATCATCCGGCAGCTCCACCCTCACCCGCAGCGCCTCGCGCCGCCTGCTGGCCCCTCAGCCTCAGGGGGTCCTGGGGGGAATCCGGGGATCCTGGTGGCAACGGGAGGTCGGGGGTGTCCGAATCTGTGCGAGAAGCACCAGGAACCCCTGAAGCTGTTCTGTGAGGTGGATGAGCAAGCGATCTGCGTGGTGTGCAGGGAGTCGCGGAGTCACAAGCATCACAGCATTGTGCCCCTGGAGGAGGTGGTGCAGGATTATAAGGTGGGGTTTGGGGAAGGGTCACAGGGGGGATAAGATGGGGTTTGGGGGAGGATTGCTTGCGGGAGGATTACAGTGAAGGAGGAGGGATTTGGGGGATGGGTTGTGGTGGGAGAGCGGAGGCTTAAAGGGAAAGTGAGGTTGGGGTTGAGCTAGGTGCGTCTTGCTGGGCTGGTTGGGTTGGAATCGTGGGAGGTTGGGAAACCATACATTGCTCTGAGGAGGTGGAAGGGTCTGAGTACCCATTTTCTGACAAAAAAGCACCTTCCCAGCACAGTTCCTCAGAGAAAGCAGAAGGGAAGTGGTGTGAAAGTTGGCTCTGAGGTTCCGTTTTCAGCTCTGCCACCAAATTAGGGACAAAATGAGGACAGAGGAGATTGCCCCTCCTCTGACAGGGTTTGTTGTTGTGTTTCCTTCCCTCAGTACAAACTCCAGAGCCACTTGGAGCCACTGAAGAAGAAGCTGGATGCGGTGTTGAAGCAGAAGTCGAATGAGCAGGAGAAGATCACAGAGCTGAGGGTAAGAGCTGAAGGTTTCTGTGCTTTGTAGAATCGTACAGAAGAGTCATCAGGGTTGGAAAAGACCACAGAGATCCACAAAGTTCCAGCCATCACCACTGCTGGAAGTGTGTCTTGGTGGCTGAGCAGAGAGAGAAGCTTTGCTGCTGCTCTGAGCTCTCAGAGGCTTCGTATTCCCTTTCCTGCAATTACTGGGCTGCGAGGGCTTGGAAACGGTTTCCCAGTTGAATTAGAGCTTAACGAGAGAGCTGTGTGCCTCAGTGTTGGGTGGGAATTGGTGGTTTGGGAGCCGGTATCCCTCGTCTGAGTTGAGGATGCTTTACATCTCTAAACCCATGCAGACTTTGCTCGGTTCTGGCCGTGGTGCATTGGGGAGACGCACGACCTTGTGGTGCGTGATGAAACTGAGGGAAGCACAGCACAGCACCCCACAGAGGAGCTGATTTCTCAGCGCCCCCCTCTTGCAGCCATTCCCAGAACGCTTTTTCCTCCCTCTGCAGGAAAAGATGAAGTTGGAAATCAAAGAATTCGAGTCCGATTTCGAGCTGCTCCACCAGTTCCTCATCGGGGAGCACGTGCTGCTGCTGCACCAGCTGGAGGAGCGCTATGAGAGCTTGCTGGACCGGCAGAGCAGCAACATCAGCCAGCTGGAGGAGCAGAGTGCAGCCCTCAGCCGCCTTATCGCAGAGGCAGAAGATAAGAGCAAACAGGATGGGCTGCAGCTGCTCAAGGTCTTCTTCCATCCCTTTTCTTGTCTTTATGGCAAGGCGATAGCACGATGATGGGAATAATGCTCCAGAGAGCTTCTGTGTCACAGAGAGCGCCTTTAGTTGGTGGGCTGGGTGTTTCCCCACCCCTCCTTGTGGTGGTTTTTGAGGGAAGATGGCAAGAGGAGGGGATGAGAGAGATTTAGGGCCTGCTTTAGTGAGGAAAGCCTCCAGCAGTGTGTGGGCTGTGCCTTTAGTGCTTTGTTCCCTGTGGGGAAGGGAATCATCCTGGCTCAGTGCTGAGTTGTGTCTAAGAGGATTTATTGGGAGCAACGGTGGGATTGGCATCAGTCCTCCCTAATCCTTTCCTTCTCTTTCCCACCTTGCTGCCTCCTTCCCACAGGACATCAAAGGCACTTTTATCAGGTCAGTGACTTTGTTTGCATCTTTTCAGTGTAAATAACTTTTTATTTTAATGTCAAAAAAAGCATTTGAGCTTTTTGTTTTAAATCCTGTGTGACCAGCACAGCTGGGGCCTGGTAATGCTGGGGAAAGCTGTGTCCTAACTATTGGGTGATTGGAAACTTCTGCCTGATGGGGTGTAAATGGGATCTGGAGAAAAACTGGGGCCGTCTGGGACAGGAGAAGGATGGGGAGGAGATCTTGGCCCTGATTTTAGGAAGCGTGGCTGTGCCCATGCAGAGTTCATGCCATAGCAAAACTCGGTCTGGAGAAAGGATTCTCCACATCTTGGCAGTGCTGGGAGTTCTCAGCCGTGCTGGGAGTTCTCAGCCACGATGGATGCACGTGGCTCTGTCTGCTGGGTGGGGGAGGCTGGCTGCACCAGTGCAACCAGTTTGGCCGATCCGTGCCCTGCTCTGGTTTTTCCAGAGCACATATAGGCTGCATGCAGGGCCTCCTCTCTTCCTTTCTGCTGCTGAAATTCTCTGCTTTCCTTCTCCCCTCCAAAAAAAAAAGATGCGAGAACATCAAATTCCAGGAGCCCGAGATGGTGCTGGTGGATGTGGAGAAGAAATACCGCAACTATTTCCTGCAGGACGTGGTGATGAGGAAGATGGAGAAAGCCTTCAGCAAAGTCCCCCAGGGTGAGAAAGTCCTCTTCCTTCCACAAATCCACCTACTTGGGATGGGGTTCCTCCTTGGATCCTTTCACTTGGGATGGGATTTCCCTTCCAGCTCTGTCAGGGTTCCCCTTCCAGCTCTGTGCTTCCAAGCTGTGCAGCCCTACGATCCTTTAGGAAAAGCAGCATCCCTCTGTTCTCCCCGTGCTTTTTCCCTTTTGCCTTGTCCTGGGTTTTCCTTTATTGTAGCTGCTGCATAGAACTGGGATCTGGATTCACTGTAAACGAGGGATGGGCGCCTCAAGCTCAGCACGATGCAGATATGAGCCCAGATGAGGATTTAGGGCTGGGATACAAGGGGGGAAAAAGTGCCAGGTGACCCCCAACCCAACCCCACTCTGCCTTCCTTGCAGCCGACATCACGCTGGACCCTGACACCGCTCACCCTCGCCTCAGCCTCTCCCTGGACTGCCGCAGTGTGAAGCTGGCAGGGCGGCGCCAGGAGCTCCCCGACAACCCCAAACGCTTCGACTCCGATTACTGCGTCCTGGGATCCCAGGGTTTCACCACAGGCCGCCACTACTGGGAGGTAGAAGTCGGGGGCAGGAAAGGTTGGGCGGTGGGGGCTGCACACGAGACGGCTCGACGTAAAGAAAAAACCATGGGGCCTCATCAAAAAAGGGAGATCTGGTGCGTTGGCACCAACGGGAAGAAGTACCAAGCGCTGACAGCCACGGAGCAGATGGCTTTGTCACCCAGCGAGCGGCCGCGGCGCTTCGGCGTCTACCTGGACTATGAACGGGGTCAGCTTTGCTTCTACAACGCTGAGAGCATGACCCACATCCACACCTTCAACGCTTCCTTCCACGAGCGCATCTTCCCCTTTTTCCGAATCCTGGCTAAGCGCACTCATATCAAAATCTGCACCTGATGGCCCTCTAGCTTCTGATTTTTCCCCTTCCCCCTCCCGCCTCATCCTTTGGGTCCCGCTTTGGGACCCGACGCTGCACTTGTTGTCTCGCACCTGCTTGCTCACAAGGCCTCTTCCCTCCTCTCTCCCGACCCAGCCTCTGTCCTCGTCCCAGCTCTTCTCCGGGGTCGCGATCCCAGGCTGGTTTGGTTTGGAAAAGGGATCCAATCTCCTCGCTGGAGGTTTTCCCTTCAGCTCTTGGTGCTACAGGCTGCCCTCTGCCTTTCCCAGCCCTCTGCAGCAGCTTTCCAGCGTGCCGTTCCCTGTTCTGTTTAAAGCCTGCAGTCGAGCTTTGCGTTGTTTGCTCTTTGGTTGCAGAGCTCGAGCTGAGGAGCTGGCTCTGTACATCCTGACACCCGTCATCAGCTTTTCACTCAGGCGCACCAAGGAGCCTCGTTTCTTTTTATTTCCCAGTTCTGGGGCACCACCTTCTGCCCCCCTCCCACCCAGCCGCCATCCGGACCTCAAACCTTCCACGTCCTCCTTGTTCTGCCGCTTTGCCCACCTTCCCCTTTTGCTCCTCTTCCCCTCTCTGGGGGTCTCCAGCTCTCCCTCCGCCCTGTCGTTCCCTCGCCAACCATTTCTTGTGGGCCTGGCACTTTATTTAGGGCCACGTAAGCCGGGGAGGGTGCAAAAACTCGGGCAGCTTCCACCTCTGAGGCCGCTCAGAGCGCAGCGCCGCAGCCATGGGAAGCAGCTTCGTTTCCCCTCGCAGCTTAAGAGCTCTCTGAGGTGGGGATATTTATTTTCTCTTCCCTTTTCTCAGCTGCTGTTGAATTTTCAGCTGAATCCTGTCCCACCAGAGAGACTCTGATCGCACCCTGTTGTGTTTTACTTCTTTTTGTTGGTGGATTGGTATTTTTTTTTTTCCTGTTGGCGTTACAGAGCTAGTTCAAAATATTTTTGGCTAAAATAAGAATTAAATGGAGATCTAGTTTTTTGAAATGTAAAGAAATAATAATAATAATAATAATAAAGAATAAAGTTTTTAAAGCTGAGCCTCTTGCTTATTGAGAGCCCGCAGGGGACAGGAGTTGCTGCAGCCCCACCTGTTAACTCCTGCTGGTAAGATGTGACTTAAGCCTTGCATCATTTATCTTAAGTTAATGAGTTGTAATTGGGCTTGGGCTGTTTCCCTTCAGCACCTTGTGAAGGCATGGAGGCTGCTGGGTGAACCAAGCTCTGTGCTACCACTTCTTCTGCTCTCACAGCATCTTTAGTGGCTCTATTGGTGGTGGTTTCTTTTTGTCCATGGCTCTATTTCCCCAGGTCTGCACTCACTGTGGGCTGCTACTGCTCCACAAAGGGCTCAGGGAGACGTTTGAGTCCCTTCTTCCAAATGTGAGAGGAGAGCACCGATGTCCCCATCCTTACAGCTGTGGGCACAGCCTTGGTGCCAAGTCCAGAACGGGACATGAGGCAGCCGTGAGCTCAACAGAGCGCTCTTTTATTGAGTTTTGTGCATAAAATCTGTGTGCTGTTGCCACGTCCTCATCTGGTTCCAATGGTGACTTGCCACACCCGGACGAGGTTATCTGTGTAACCAGCAAACAGCGTCTGAGGAGAGAAATGGAGGAATTGGATCAGGAAGAGACAGAAATCAGCCTTCAGGGTACGAAGGTAAAGACCTCAGGAGGCAGCTCCCCAAGGCAGAGGTGCTAGAAGGAGCGGGGAGTTTTAAGGCTGCGAGGAGGAGGGGATGCTTCTACCTGCCCATCCGCAGACCACGCCAGAGAGGTGCACTGGGGTGGCTCAGCTTTGCTGCTGGTGCTGATCACCTCCTGCTTCAGCTCATCCACGATGATTTTGCCTTCCAGGTCCTGTGCAGGACAGAAGAGAGCGTGAGGGATTGAAGTTCCTGTTGTAGCCAAACCCAACCCTTCCAACTCACAACAGGCAGTGGGGTGCTCAGAAACAGCCTCTGGGTTTCCCCACAGGGATGCAGTCAGATGGCATCGAAGTTTCATCACAGCACAGCAGTGGCTGTGCCCCACAAATGCCCCACACCACCCTCCAGATGCGGGGGATGAGGACAGTGCCCCCAAGGCGACCCATCCCACGTGACCAAAAGGGCTCTGCACCACGAGATTGGTGGGGCAGGGCGAGGATTTCGACTGCAAAGCTGCCCCCAAATCCACAGGATAAGAAAAGTGGTTCTATGGGGGGAAAGAGGGCCGTTCCATACCCAGATCTTGATGCTGGGGCCGGTGGCAGCGCAGAGCCAGTAGCGGTTGGGGCTGAAGCACAGCGCGTTGATGATGTCCCCTCCATCCAGAGTGTACAGGTGCTTGCCTTCGTTCAGGTCCCACAGCATGGCCTGGCCATCCTGGGGGGCAGCAAAGAGGAATCACAGCAAACCATCAAACCCATGGCTTCGTTCCAGTTGTCCCTCTAAAACCTTCCGGCACGGAAACAGCTCTCGGTTTGTGAGTGAGATGTGGGTGAGTTGTCACGGGATAATAAGAGGCACAGCACTGAGCTGTGAGGACACCAGAATAGGCTGCAGTTCAGCCTGTCTCCCCCCAGGGTGTACCTTGCCTCCAGAAGCACACAGGGAGCCATCAGGGGAGACGGTCACCGTGTTCAGATATCCTGTGTGGCCAATGTGGTTTGTCTTCAGTTTGCAGTTAGCCAAGTTCCAAACCTTGACGAGGGTACAAAGGTGGCAGGGTCAGAAATATGGAGGAGAAAACAACCAACCCTCTCCTGATCACCGCTCAAATCCTCCCCAGGACGTCGCACAGACCCCAAAGGAGCCGCTCCTCTCACCTTCACCAACTTGTCCCAGCCACAGGAGACAATGATGGGGTTGCTGCTGTTGGGGGAGAAGCGCACGCAGGAAACCCATTCGGAGTGGCTCTCATCCTGAGGAGAGGAACAGCGCTGGGTTGAGAGCAACGAAAAGCATCCCCAACCCAAGCTGCTGCATCCCACCGCTCCACGAGCCCCTCATAATTGCAGGACGTGTCCTCAAACCCCCCAAAAAGAAAGGTCAGCAGGTCACCGTGTCACTTCTAATCATCAGGCCGGAGCTGGTAGCTGTGGATTATGGATCGAAACCAACACAGCGAGGAGAGAAACGTGGGAACACGGCCTCAGAAACGAGCAGAAAGGGGTTTGTTTTCACAGCATGAGAACTCAGACCTGCTGCCTCACCTGCACCGTGTATTTGCAGACACCCAAAGTGTTCCAGAGTTTGATGGTTTTGTCCCTGGAGCCCGAAACGATCTGGCGGTTGTCGGAGGAGAAGGCGACGCTCAGCACATCCTTGGTGTGGCCAACAAAGCGGCGCGTGGTGGTTCCTCTGCAGGGACACCAAGGGGGTCACACAGGAGGGACAAAGCTCAGCAAAGCACATTAAATTAATTAAGCCTCGCATCCATTGAGGAGATCCTGCTGCACTGCCTGAATTCTGAATGAAAAGCAAGATAAAACGGGGCAATCTGCGCTTTCCATGTGGGTTGAAGAGTGCTGGCTCCTTTTCTCCTTCCAAACAGGAATGCTAAGGGTGCCAAAGCTTTTGATATGGGATTGGAATAACCGTGAGGAGTTTAGGATATAAAACTCAGCTTCTATGGACACAGCAGTGTAAATGCTGAATGCTTTTGGAGGTTTGAGGTAGTTCTGCTTCCTGAGTTTCTTCTCCTCCAGCACAGTAAAAATCGCAGTGAAAGAAGAGCTGGAGCTGCTCCAACCTCACTCCAAACTCTGCATCCCAAAATCACACTGAAAGAAAAGCCTGCTTGCTCCTGTCTGTACCCCACAGTGATGGTGAAGGAAGAACCAAACCCCCCATGCTGCTCCACCTGCTTCTCTCCCATCATAATTGCAGGACGTGTCCTCAGATCCCGGAGGATCAGCACACTGTGTCAGGTGTAATCACTGGGAGAGGGAGCTGAGGGAGGAACCGCTTCGGTCCTCCCTCCCAGCAGGATTTATCACCCAACCTAAGAGGAACTCACCTCATTTTCACGCTGCATCGCACACCTTTCACCCACCTCAACCCCCAAACAAAGTACAGCGCCCAGCTCTGCCCCAAACCCCTCCACCCCGAAGCCCCTTTTGTCCCCAGGACTCACGTGGTGAGGTCCCACAGCCTCAAGGTGCCATCCCACGAACCCGACAGTGCAAACTGCCCATCGGAGGAGATGACCACATCGCTGACAAAGTGTGAGTGGCCGCGCAGGGCGCGCTGCGGGATCCCATAGTTGGTCTCATCACGGGTCAGCTTCCACATGATGATGGTTTTGTCTGGAAGGGGGGAAAGGCAGCACCATCAGCTCCATCCCTTCTCATATTCCTGTCCTCACAGGGTTTTATTTCCCCCATAGCAATGTGAAGGTAACACAGAGCACCCTTTCCTCTCAACCCTCCAACCCCTCCCTATGTCCTCAAACACAGCAGCCTCCCCACCCTGCAGCTCCCTGTCCCCAAGCCCTGCACACCCCATCTCCCCTTTCTCGCACCCATGGTTCCCCCCCAGCCCCCTCTTCTACCACTGATGGTCTCCCCTTATTCCCCTTCAGCTCCCCTGTAGGCCCCACAATTCCCTCCCCGCCCTGCAGCTCCCTGTCCCCAAGCCCTGCACCCTCCATCTCCCCCCTGCCATGGTTCCCCCACAGCCCCCTCCTCAAGCACCGTTGTCTCCCCTTATCCACTTTCATTGTCATCCCCCATGGGCCTCCCAGTCCCTCCTCTCACCCCCATATTCCGTCCCCCCCCATTCGGACCAGGCCCGAACCCTTCAGGCGCGGCCCTCACCCCGCGACGCGGAGAGAATCATGTCCGGGAACTGCGGGGTGGTGGCGATTTGCGTCACCCACCCATTGTGGCCCTTCAGGGTACCGCGGAGGGTCATCTGCTCCGTCATGGCGGCGGCGGGACGGGAGGATGGCAGCGGATTCAATCGAGGGCTCGGCCCGATCCGCTCCTACCGCCTGCGATGGCCGCCAGCGCGGAGAGAGAAAGAGGGCGGTGACTTCCGGCGGAAGCGGAAGTAGCCGCTGCGTTGTACGGCAAGGGGGTCAAGATGGCGGCGCCCATAGAGGGGCACGCTGAATGAGGGAATGGGCTTTGGAGGCGGACAGGGAAGGCTTTTCTCTGCCGCAGCAGGGACGCGAGGTGCGGGCAGGGCAACTTCTTTAACATTTTCTATTATTCAGCCTTTCATATTTAATATTTTTACTATCCCTGTTGTGCCAGGACAGGGAAGAGCGGGGCGTGCAGCCTGTGCTCATCACCTGCAGCTGTCCTGCATCCCACAGCCAGCCCAACTTTGTGATGCCTGAGCAGGATCTGACCCAGGAAGGCAAACAGGGAAGCACTGGGTCCTCCTCCCTTCCCTTCCCATCCCTCCCACGCTGCTGTTTGGGGGCTGTGACCCCTCCCCATTGCTCAGCACCCATTCCAGTGAGCAGTGGTTGATGGTGATGTTTACAAATTTTTGGCGTCCTTTTGTGTTCCGCCCCCATTTTGACTCATCAGCCTTTTTCTATCTGTCCTCATCAGCAGATCATTCTTATTATTAGATCTGTCTTTTTCCAGCAACAGTTTTGCATTTTCACCTTGGTTTTATCACCTAACATAAAACCTTTGGTCCCCATTTGACGATACTCACGCAGATAAATCCCTAAAGCAGGAAATAATTCAGTCTTGGCCCTTTCTAAACCCATTTAGGTTCATATTTTTTGCAGCATTCAGCCAAGACACGCTTCCAGAGCCAGGAATAACGCATCTTGAAGTGCCAATGTGTCTTAAAATCCAGAAAATTGCCCCAAAACAGGCATGACTCATCAAGCACCGTAGTGGGAATGATTTGCTTGGATGACCCCGTAGGTAAGGAGCCATTTGTTGGACACCACCACGTCGTTTTTCAGAGCCCTGTGAGTGCAGCTTCTTGAATTTCACTCCAGACATTCCAGATTTGGAGACCTCAAATGGCAAAGGTGAAATGGGCGTCAGCTCTCCGGAATGAAGGAATCTCTCCCAGGGTTTTCTGCTGGATCACAGCAGGAGGATTTGCTTTCCTAAAGCATTGAGTGACGTAAAGAGCCCAGATTGGAGCCAGCAGCCACATTCTTCCAAGGGAAAACCCTTCGGGTGCCCCTACAGTTCCCTTTCTATCACCATAACAAACCCCTTCTCCATCCACTCATCCCCTTTTGGGTTTGGAGGTTGACAAATCCCTTCTGAAATTCTTATATTGCACACGTGTCCTTCTTTCTTTACTTCTGAGGCAGCAAAGGTCCCACACTGACTCAATTCAGAGTGAGATCAACAACCTTAGACATCCTTTATTAACTTCACATCGTTTCATGTTGTCCAGCAGCAAAAAAAAATAGAGGAATAGGAGTTTATCTGTGGGAATGCGCTGCATTTTCGTGCTTGTTTGGCTGATTGAAGGAAGCCGGGAGGAAATGCTGTGAAATAATCCCAAATGCTGAGAAACTGCGGGTGGGGGAGGAGGTGCCCTCTGTCCTGATGAGCAGGAGGGGCAAAGTAGAAAGGAATAGACATGAGCTCATTTCATATCTCTTTATTTTAGGGCATTGCTCACCAGTGCTGTCACGTTATTTGGGGCCAGGAGTGGCTGCTGCCCCATTGGTGCCCATAAACCAGTGCTGCCCCATTTGGGATTGGGGTCTGCTCACAGACCACATCCTCCAACCAACCCATGGATGAGAACAGAGAGGCGACCAGCTCTCCCCTCTATTTCTACCCTTCCCTGCAGAAACCTGTTCCTGTCTATACAGAGCTCCCCATCCCTCCTGCCTTCCTCGGCATTTAGGTAGGCTATAATTAAGCTCTGGGAACGTCCCCCTGCTGCCAGCACAGCTGTCGTGCCTGCAGTGACCCCTTCCAGCTCCCTGCGGACACGCAATCCCTCCAGCAATCCTAAATACCCATTTCCTGCCCTCCTGGGACAAACTGGGAGCTGCCAAAAAATCTCCAGCCCCCCACGGACGTGACCATCACAGCAGCAAGGAGCAAAGCAGGCGCAACGTGACTACGGTGCAGGTCGGGGTAAGCCTTTCTCTTTCTTCCCACAGCCCAGGATTTGGGGGGATCCTATTGGCTCTGTGGGACCTGGGAGATGCAGGAGAAACGCGATCCGTTTGTGGTAGCGAGGAGCAAAACAACCTTTTAGAATCCTGTACCTGAATCCGACAGCACTGGAAAGCAGGGGAAGGATTAAAAGAGCAATGGGTTCTTCTGCATTATTTCTCTCGTAGGGAAATGCAACACAGAAATCATTGGAGCTGCTTCCTCTGCTTTCTTGGCACAAATTTAGCTCCTCGTAACAGCATTTATCTGACTGAGACCCCAGTGGGATCTACAGGGGTAGAACACAGCAAACAAAGCCTGACTGATGTTTCCTATGGGATCTGTTGCCTTTCCTGTGCGATTTCTTGCCTATTCCCATTGAGATTTCTGCTTTTCCTGTGGGGCTTTTTGCTTTTTCACAGCTTTTTCACCTCTGCCACTGTAGTGAATAGGAATTTTTAGGGCTTTTAGGACACTGATGCCATTGTGAACATAGGGATGAACTCGTAACAACTTCCTGGTGTGGTCTGCATATGGGATAGAGTGGAATTTATGGTGCTGTGGACAACTGACAGAGATGCCTGAGGGCTTTTTGTGCCCCTTTTGGGGGTCAGCAGATTCCTTTGATTCAGATATAAATCATCTCAGCCACAATTTCACCAATCCTCCCAGTTCAGACCCAAAAACCATTTCCAATGACAAAGTCCACAAACTGAGAAAAGCAGCATAAAGCATCAGTGACCCCAAATATTTATCCCTTCTCCCATTTATTTCTAGGCCTTTATCTCCCACTCATTCTGGGCATCAGGAAGGTGGGAGATTCCAGGTCTGCTTGTCTCCTAATTGTGATCTTTTAACGATGTTTCCTCTTCTCCCATCAGGTGGACATTTGGAAGTGGTTCTGACTGGGAAGAGGACGTGATGATGGCATCAGGTAGAGCTCACGAGGTGCTGTTTATCAGCAAACCAATGTTCCAGATCTGTTTTTTTTCTCATTTTTCCCATATTTTTTCTCATTCAGGGAAGAGGAACGCGCATCTTGGTGAGTGATTTTCTTCCTGTTTCCATCAAAAAGTCCCTTTCCATGCATAGGGGATACACGTACCTCCCACTGATACCCGTTTCCTTTATTCTTCCCTTATGTTTACACTTGCCCATATCTTAAACACATGAAAACAAACCCCACATTAGATAAATTCATGAACAGTACGATTTTTGGACTATTATTTTCAATAGAAAAGCATTAAATGGGTGCAGAAGTGCCTCTGGAGGGGACTTTGCAGCACCCACAGAGAGGGGCGCAGGGCTGAGCGCTCTCTCTGTCTCTCTTTTAGAAGAATGGGACGCAAAAATCAGTGAGTGCCCTTTTTTTCCTCTGCCTTTATGGTGAGATCTGAGTGTGGAGGGCCTGAATTAACGCGAGTTCCTCTGTTTTAAGGGAAGCTAACAGAAGATTTTGGTAAGTCGCTTATTTTATTCAGTCTGAATGCACGTCTCGACACCTTTACCGTCAACGATGACCAAGGTGTGCATTCATCTCTCTTTATTCCATTTAGAAGAGAGTGACACGGAGCTCGGTGAGTGCCTTGGGCTTCTTGTCAAGGTGCAAAGGTGCAACAGTGGGGACTGGGAGAAGCCCTTCAGCTCTTGGGTTTGTCGGCATCTGAGTCAGGATGCAGAACTGGAAGAGGAGGGGGCAAAGCTTTGGGCATTTTGGGGGTCCTTTTTGCTCCTCGGGGTTAACCCACATCCATTTCTCTGTTGTTTCCAGAGGAATGTGACACAGAAGATGGTGAGTGTCCTCTTTGGGGGGGCTGGGGGTTGGCCCAGAGGTCAACTTCCAGCCAATCTCCCCCTTTTTTAATGGATATTCTGATGCCTTTCTCTGTTTTAAGGGGAACTCATGGCTGAGATTGGTAAGTCATTTGTGGTTACGTGTCGTGTGTGATTATAGAGCCCTATTTGTGCTTCCCACCAATAAAGGCTCTGTGCATCTTAAGCTGGTTCCCATGGGGTTTATCCCTCACTTTTCACACGAATATTGGGGTAAAAACCAACAAAAAGCCAACAGAGGGGCTGCAGAAATGGTGGTCGTTGGGTGACGTTGTGTTCTGACCCAAGGGATGGCGAAGCCCATGAGAAATGGTTCTTTCTTTCTCTTTTTCAAGACAATCTGACTGCAGAGCTTGGTGAGTGCTTCCCTTTGCTCTCTGCTTCGTTTCTCTGCTGGGTTTTTAGGGGAAAAAAATGCTTATTCCCCCCATAAACACACACAAATGTAACCCAACCTGGGCTGGGAGGAGGCTCCAACCCCTCACAACTGCAGGTTGCAATGATTACAAATTGGAAGGTGGTTCCACCAGGTGGAATTCTGACAGCGTTTCTCTTTGTTTTCTCTTCCAGAGGAACGTGATAGGAAAATCAGTAAGTGCCATTTTCCTTCTGGAATTAATTGGGGGTGATGGGTTCTTGCTTGGGGGAGAAATCAGTGAACGCATTTTGTTATGTGTCAGAATTGCAACTAATGCTCATCTGTTTCTCTGTTTTAAGGAAAGCTCACATCAGACCTTGGTAAGGTTTATTCCCATTAAATTATCCCTAATTCTGCAAAAGTGCTGGGTGTGAAGTGGAAAAATGTGTGTATGGAAGTGTATGTATGCACACGTTCATTCATTCCTATAGATGCGCTCATGAGTTCCTATAGATGTACTCATTCATTCATATGTATGTATATATTTGCATATATTTGCGTATATGTGTGTCTGTGTGAAGAGTTTGGGGTTTCCTCTGCTTGAAGATCAGGGTGAATGAAAGCAGATGCCCTTAAAAAGCCTTACTTTTAAAACACAAATGAGGGATGCATTGGGATAAAGTTTAAAAACGGGGGGAAAAAAAAGGATGAAAGGGGTAAAATATTGAAAAGAACAGAAAGTTTGGAGAATGGAGGAAATAAATGATAATTTTGGTTGGATTTGGGCTGCTCTGCATTCCTCCATTTATTTTCTCTCCTTGCTTTCAGGTGACGTTGACACAAAGCTCAGTGAGTGGAGCTGCTCTTCCCCCCCCCCTCATATTTAAGAACATTTTGGGTATTTTTAAGGCTATTTAAGAATATTTGGATTTATTTTTTTATCTGAAGAATTGATTTCTGATGCGTGAGAAACGTGGGGTTTATTGTTGAGGATGGAGTAAATGTCCTCCAAAAAAGTGGGGTTTTGGCTTTTATAGACTGGGAGGTGAGAAATAAAAGCAATGATCTGAGTGTGCTGGGGCCAATGGGTGGAGGAAATGCAAGTGATTAATATTAATTTTCTTCTTTCTCTTTTCTTCCCAGAGGAACGCGATAGGAAAATCAGTGAGTGTCACCTTTTGGGGGCCAAAACCCTTTAATTTGGGGAAGGGATCGGTGATACAGGCAGATAATCCTGTCGGTTTTTCCCCCTTGGCAGCCAAACTCTCAGCAGAAATTCGTAAGTCCTTTTCTCCCCCAGTCTGAACCGTTTCTTTGCATTCTCAGACTTGCATTTTTTCGCTGTTTTAATTAAAATAATGGCTTTTTTTCTGTTGGTTTGTTTTTCCCCTGTTCCATAGGCAGACTGACTGCGCTGCTGGGTGAGTGGTGCCGTTAAATCCACACACGGTTTTGGGCTGAAAGCCCTTAAAAACGGGAACTCTGCACCCAGGCAGCTCGTTTCTGTGCTTCGCTTCATTTGCAATGGAATAAAAACGGGGAGGGGGGGGGGGGAAGTGGGGAAAACGAGCGTTGCATTGAGCAGAGCTGCCATCCGAGGGCAGGAGTGTGAAAAATGTGTATTTTAACCTTTTTTTCCCTCCTTTCTTTCCCATTTAGGGGACCGTGACTCCAAGCTCCGTGAGTGCCTTCCTCCTCCTGATTAAACGTGGCTTTTCCTCGCCGTGCCCCTAAAATCTCTCCTTTTCAGCACGGTTTTCCCCAAACTTTGCTTTTCTCCGCCCCTTACGTTGATCCTAAATGGGGGTCGTGCCCGAATCCGTGCCTTTCTTGCCTATTTCCTCTCCTGCCTGATGGCAGCGCTGTGTTTTTACCAACGGCTTTATGGCACGCTTTGTGCTACGTTGCCCGAGCACCTTATTGCTGTGAACCAGAAGATCAATTGGATGTAAAACAAATATCCCTACTGACAGATCCTCTGAACTCCTGAACGACTTCACTTCCGAAAGGGAAAAGAAGGGATCCGATGTAAATCAAACTTTAATTTTTCCCTTTTTCTTCAGGCAAACTGACGGCAGAACTCGGTAAGCCCTTTTCTTCCCCATTCCCATGAAATAAATGGAGGTATTTATGGAAGTAAGTGGAAATAAACCGATTGATAGAGGTCAGGACAACCTGAAAACCGATCAAAATCTGCTTTGACTCATTTTTCCTTCTTGTTTTCCGTAGCTAAGTGCGATGCTACCATCAGTAAGTGCGGCTCCACGTGTTGTTCCTCCACCTCGGGGTGATTTCCTGCTGTTTCAGCATGGAAATGAGGCCGGAATTCCTCAAATCCAACAGAATTCGGGTCGTTTGAGGGAATCTTTGCAGATATTGGGGAAATCAAAGCCAAATTTCAAAGGGGGGAGGGAAAATCTCGGGGTGTTTCAGCAATGCAAGGGGGTCTGATGGCATTTTCTGCTCTCAGGGCTGTTCACAGTGGAACTCGGTGAGTCTGTTGCCTTTCTGTGTGTGTTCTTAATTATCACCTATTAGTGGTATTATATATCAATATTATTACTGCTGCTCATACAGATTGCTGCACTGTTATTTGTTCATGCCTTTTTCCACATTGCATTTTTTGTTATTATTTTTGTTTATTAGCATGCATCAATGCCTGCCTTATGCATGTTATTATGTTAGTTATTATTATTGGGTGGGACATATATGATGTATATTTTATATTATTATATATTATTACTAAATTATATAATATATAATATGTAATATATAATACCATACTATATATATATACTACATATACTATATATACTATATATATAATATATATAATATAATATAATAATATATATACTATATACTATAATACTAATGTATAATATAATTATGATTATAATTAATCATAAAATTATAATATGATTATAAAATATTGTATGATTGCTATATATTATGTTTATTATGTACTATATGCTACATATGCATATATATGTTTATATATTATTATATATTATAATATATGCATAGTATATATTAACCATGCAATATGTAATATAATATATATATAAAATGATGCTATATCTAATGTATGTAATATATTATTATAATATGCATTATATTATCATAACACATTTAATTATTTCTGCCTTTTTCCACGTGTTTCCTTGACCTGATGCAAAACTAAATATCCTAAAGGCACAATTAAAGAAGTAACGAACCCCCCCCAAATTGACACCATATAATTGGAGCTGTGGATCGCATCCATCAAAGCAAATTCGCCTCCAGCCCACACCAGGAAATTAATGATAAAGGGGCTTGAATTTGGGATGCACAAACGATGGCAAATAACCCCCTTTTGGCTTTTCTCTTCTTGCAGGGCAGCGTCACACCAAAATCGGTACGTGAGGGGCTTGCTTCCACCATTGGAAAGGAGGAAACTGCATCAGTTTAATGTTAATGTGAAGCTGGGGTCAAATTGCTGATAATTCACCATCAGTTGCCTGTGAATCGACAGAAAAAAGGCTAAATTTGAAAATAACATTTCTTTTTCGTCTCTCTTTTAAGGGGAGCTCACTGCAGAAGTTGGTGAGTCTCTCCCCCATCGATGTGAGCAAAAATGGTTCATCAGATATATAATAATCCCTTGTTTCTGCTTATTTTTAGGGGACTACAGCAGGAAACTTCGTAAGTGCCTTTAATTTTCCCCATTAAGGGTTCAATGTAATGAATTTTTTTTGATGCTTCCATGTGCGGCAGCCACCAAAAGCGTGTTTTAATTCTGAAGGTGATGAGCAGCAAACCTGAGCACCAGCACTGCTGGGGGCTGAGATTCGGGGGATTTGGGCTTTTAGAGTGAAAATGTCTCTGGGTTTCTGTGCAAGGGCTCAGGGAAACACAGCCAGGAATGAGACCCCAAAATGTTCCCACCTGAGGCCTTTTCCCATTGGGGATTTATTCTTTAAATCCGTATTTCTGCACGTTTGAGCGTGACTCATTGAACATCACAATTTTGGCAATGTTGAGCAGATATACATATATATTACTATTAATTAATGAGCAGATATATATTGATGTTAATTAATTAGTGATGGCACTGGGAGAAGATCTGAACCATTGAATCCCCATTTCTTTTCTCTTTAAGGGAAACACGCGGCGGAACTCGGTAAGGAAATTCCCTCCTTGGGTTTGGTTTTCTCTTTTGGGGGGATTTTTCCTCCCCTTTCCCCCCCCTTTCCCCCCCCTTTCCCCCCCCTTTCCCCCCCCTTTCCCCCCCCTTTCCGCCCCCTTTCCCCCCCCTTTCCTTCCTTCTTCCTTCAGCTCAGTTGTGTTGATCTGGGGTTATTTTCACATCTCTGAAGTTTTGCATGGGATGGGGGCAATTTCTGTTAGACTCACATTTCAAATCGAAGGCTCAGATGAACAAAACCGACCCCAAAAACGCAGATTTTGAGCCAAGAAAAATCACCTCAAGATGAACCTGAATGTCTGCGCTGTGAACTGAGCACAGCCAGGCCCTGATTTCTCTTTATTTCTCTCTCATTTGCAGAGGAACGCGATCTGAAAATCAGTAAGTGTCACCCCAAAGCCAGGGGGCTGTGCTGGGCTTCATCCCCACAACGTGAATTTTATGAATTCAATATACACATATTTATAATTTTTTAATATTTTATATGTTTAGCATCAGCAGCAATTTAAAAAGGAATAAAATAACCCAAGAATCTTAGCATCAGTAGCAGCACAACGATGCAGTGTGGATCAAAAGCAGTAATTCCTATTTCTTCATCCCCTTTTTCCTTTTAGGAGAACATGAAGCAGAGATAAGTGAGTGTTTTCTTCTTTCTTTTATGATGGAAAAGTTCTTCCTCTGTGATACAAAAAATAAACTCGATGATTTGAGGGTTTTTTGGCTTAACCCAAATGCGGAGTGCTTGAAATCCTATGTACTGAATAGAGAATTTCCCATAGAAAAAAACCAGCAATTTGGGGCTGGAAGGAAACAATTCCACTTCCTTGCTGAAAAGGGAATGAAAAGGGGAAAAAAAAAATCATAAAAAATGGAGTTTTTTGAGTCATGAAATGGGTTGGATTCCACGTGGGAGCCTGAATGGTGATGGTCAACACTTTGTTTTGGGTTCAGCCCAACAGCATCGGTGTCTCAGTCCTTATTTCTGTATCACCGGTGTTAAAAAGCACTGCTTTGAACTAATATATATTTTTAATTACTTTTTCTTTTTGTTTCCTTTTCCTTTTCCTTCCTTTTTTCTTTCCCCCCCTTTTTCTCCCTGTTTTGCTCTAAGGGCGCCTCACTGAGCTGCTTGGTAAGTGCATCAATTTCCATCAGTAAATCCAGCAACAAAACAAAACATATTTTTTATGGGGGGGGGGGGGAAGGAGGGGATAAAACACAACATTAATGAAATCAGTGCTTTGGAAAATGAGTAATTATTATTTTTCCTGGAAATGAATGCTTCCTTTTCCCTTCTGTTTGCAGAGGACCGCGATTCCGATGCCCGTAAGTCCCTTTCTTTGCCCCACAGCTGTGATTCCCCCCAATGGGAAAGGCAAAATCCCAGAGTCTGCCCCAAAAATCTCCTCTTGGAGACCACAGGAGACGAGAAAAGGAGGAGAAATGCCCTTATTTATTTATCTCCTTCCTTATGTGCAAAACCGGGTGACTCTTTTCCTCCGGGCACGTTGGGAAGGAATAGGCAAAATGGGAGGAAATGAAATTTATTCATTTTTCTTTGTTTTTCTGTTTAATTTTTAGGAGAGCAGGACGTCCTCATTAGTAAGTGGCACTTGGGTTTGCTAAGAAATGCAGTTGCTGGGGATGTTTGCGATTGCTGCCCCTGTTGGGGCTTTGTGTTGTTGGAAATGGAGTTACTGCAACAGAAAGAGGAGCAGGATGGAGAAAAATGGGAATAAATGGAATTGTTTGGAAGGAGAAGGTGGAATAGAATGGAAATATTGGGGGAAGAAGAGAAATAGGATGGAGTTATTCTTAAAAAAATGGAATTTGGGAAAGGGGAAATGGAATGGAATTATCTGGGGGCAAAAGGGGAAATGGGATGGAATTGTTTGTGGGGGGGGGAAAGGAGGAAATTAATGATTTGAGGGGGGAAAATGGGGAAATGGAATGGAAGTATTTTAAAAATGCAGAATTGTGAAGGTTTCAGCCCATCTCAGAGGGTTTGGTGTCCCCGAATTCCCCCATCGTGGCCCATTGAGCATCCTTGGGATGGCACCCAATTCTGTTTTCTCCTTTTTAAGGGAAACTGTCGGAAGAGCTCGGTGAGTTGCTTCCATTTCTTCCACAAAACTGATGCTGGGTATTTTGTGTGTGTTTCCCTGCTTTGTCTCGTGGTGCTCAAAGAGAGAACTGCAGAAGGAATGGGGCAAAGAGGATCTTTGGGATGAATAGCAGGGAAAACAGGGGCGGGATGGCGATGAGTTGGTGCAGTAATCTATGGCACTAAAGGTGATTCACATTTTGCTTTTTCTCTTCTCTTCAGAGGAATTGAGGGGCCGGGAAGTTGGTACGTGAGATTCCTCCCCCTCTTCTGCCCCCCCAAAAAATAAGGGGTGGTTTGGATTCTGATCTCTTTTTTTCTCCCTTCATGTTCCTAGAGGAGAGCGATCCAGAGAGGGGTGAGCATCGTTGCCTTTCTATTGCTGGAGAACCTGTTGGCTGAAGGAATCCCCCCTAAGCATGCTGATGGGATGGGAATTCTGCAGCAGCCCTTGTTCTGATACTCAGTTATTATCCCTTCTTCATCTTCTATACGCAGAAATACAGACTTTTCCTTTTTTTTTCTCTCTCTTTTTCCCTTTTTTTAGGAGAGCATGAAGCCAAAATCGGTGCGTGTCCACCTCCACCTGTGCTTGTGGTGCCTTCAGGAAGCCTGGTGGTGCCGTTTGGGATTGATGGGGTTGAGGATTTGGTTTGTGATAGAATTTGGGGGAGGATTCAGGCGCCCAAACACAGCGTCAGGTCCCATCTCGTGTTCTCCTAAGGGCTTGGATCCTTGGGTACCTAAGAATACCCAAAATCCATAATATTCCATTAGAAGTGGTGTAACCACCAACGATACATCCACAGAATACAAGGGAATAGTCTGCATTTTTAGTTTCCATTTGCTTTAGGTCCCATTTTCAGGTTAACCATGGAAAAAACCCCCAGTGATGGAATGTCAGAATTCAGGGATCCCGCATGTGAAATCGTGACTTTCACTTTAATTGTAAGAAGGAATGAAACTCACTGCTTTTATTCCCTTTCAAGGTGAACTCTCCGCAGAAGTTGGTGAGTGTTGTTCTGCCCTCCAGCAAAACCAATGCACGCAGGTTGCAGTCAGTTTTTGGATATACATCATAGGTGGATGTACAACCTATGTGTCACAACAGCTCTGGTTTCCTTTTCTCCTCCTTTTCTTCAGAAAAACAAGAGAGAAGAATTGGTGAGTGTCAACCTCCTCCCCCAGAAATGGACTTTGGTGCGTTGGGAAGATCCTTACCGCCGTGTTGGTGCCAAACTTAATGGAAATCCTGTGTTTTTTCCCCATGTTTCCAGATGAACTCACTGCAGAGCTGGGTGAGTCACGGTTATAACTCACACCCAGTGATAATGCTGTTTTTATTTGTATTTTCATGTATAATACACGTGTTTATGTTGTTATTATAATTCATGACGAGTTGCCATAAAGCAAACAGTCACAAAGCACAGAAATACGGGTTTGCTTTGAGACCAAATCATGGGAAGTCACAACGTAAGAGGATAACAGCCATCTCTGTTGTTCCTCTTTTCAGAGCACTACAGAGCAAAAGCAAGTGAGTTTCTCCTTCCTCGTCTCCGGCGCGTGAGAGATTTTGGGGGCTTTTGGGACAGCTGTGGAGATTTGCACATAGAGCAGCACGAGATGAGAAGGCACAGTTTGATAACCTGCATCCAAACCGGTCTGAAATTGGAGACATTTCAGAATCAATCATCTCCCCGATACCCAATTATGTGATGGGATTAATTACAACTTTCCCAGGAAAGGAACACTGAATTTTTTCACGCCTCCATCAAGCGTGGAGTCCATCAGGCTTAACCTTACAGCTTAAAGAATGGTTCATGTTTTCATTTAGCCCCCATGTCAGTTAAAAGATGGACTTCAGCATCACAGAAACAGCCCACAAGTGCTCAAAAAACGGGTCATGAATTCCCAGCCTTCCTCAGCGAATCAGGAAAAAGAAAAAGCTAATTAATTTCTTTTTTCTTTTTAGGAAAATGTTTTGAGGAACACAGTGAGTGCCCTTTTCTCCCTTCTTTCAGCATCCCTTTTCATTTTAAGTTTGTGTCACTGTTAATCTCCCATCTTCTTATTACGCATTTTTAGGAAGAAGCGAAGAAAAGTTGGGTAAGTCATTTGGTTCATTGGGTTTCTGCTTGCAGACCCCATCCAGGAGCTCGTGTCCTTTAAATGTCTGCAATGTAGAAATATCCAGATTAGACATGTAGGTGGGATATATTGGGCCTCTGTGGAGGTATTGCAGACCCCATTTATGCGTAGGGGAATCGCAGAATTGTAGGGGTTGGAAGGGACCTCCAGAGATCATCGATCCAACCCCCAGTAGAAGTAGAACCCCCAGGGAAGTAGAACATCAAGCTGTTGAGCCTTGAGCTCCACAAAGACCGAGCCACCCTATTAGGACTCAAGCAGAGTTGAGTCAAATAGATTGAATTCTTTCTTTTCCATAGTAAACGTGACTCTGGACCCAGAGACGGCCCACCCTCGCCTCATCCTCTCCGAGGACCAGAAGAGCATCCGATGGGAATACAGCCTGCAGGAATCCCCCGACGGCCCCGAGCGCTTCGACGCCGATCCCTGCGTGCTGGGCTGTGAAACCTTCAGCTCTGGGAGGCACTGCTGGGTGGTGGATCTCACAGAAGGGCAGTACTGCGCCGTCGGGGTCAGCAGGGAGTCCCTTCCGAGGAAAGGAGCCATCAGCTTTAACCCTGACGAAGGGATCTGGGCTGTGCAGCAATGGGGGTACAAGAACAGAGCCCTCACCTCCCCTCCGACCCCACTGAACCTGCCAAGGGTTCCCAAAAAGATCCGCATCTCTCTGGACTACGAATGGGGTGAGGTGGCGTTTTTTGATGCTGAGAACCAAATCCCCATCTTCACATTTCCTCTGACCTCCTTCGGTGGGGAGCGGCTCCGGCCGTGGTTCTGGCTGGAGCTGGGCTCCCTCTCGCTGCCCCGATAACCCCAGAATCCCTGGAGGTGCCTTACAGCAGCTCTTCGAGATCAGGGTGGAAAAACTCTCAGGAAAAAGCAGCATCAAAACCTCATTCTCCCCCTTCCCAACCAACCGTCGTCATGCAAAGGAAAGGAAATTCATCCTCAGTATCATCAACATCCTCCGTGTGTCATGTCTGGTGGCCCCCATTGATGTATGGGGTGGCTCCTGTTGGTGTCTGGTGCCCCCTGTTGACATGAGGTGGCCCCCATTGACATATGGGGTGGCTCCTGTTGATGTCTGGTACCCCCTATTGACATGAGGTGGCCCCAGTTGATGTAAGGTAGCCTCCATTGACATGAGGTGGCCCTCACTGATGTATGGTGGCCCCCCATTGATGAGAGGTAGCCCCCATTGATATATGGGGTGGCTTCTGTTGGTGTCCGGTGTCCCCCCATCGAGGTGAGGTGGCCCCCATTGACATTAAGTGGCTCCCATTGACGTATGGTGGCCCCTGTTGACTTGAGGTGGCTCCCATTGATGTATGGGGTGGCTCCAGTTGGTATCTGCCAGCCCCCCATTGACATAGGGTGGCTCCTGTTGATGTCTGGTGCCCCCCATTGACATATGGTGGCCTCCATTGATATATGGGGGTACCCTGTTGACATGAGGTGACCCCCCCCATTGACGTATGGTGACCCCCATTGACGTATGGAGTCTCTATGAGCAGCCCCTACCCTGGATCCAAAGCCTCCTGATTGCAATTCCAACCTCTAGGGCTGTTAAATGACCCACAGAGAGGATGGGGGCCTCTTTGGCCTGATGGAGAGAGGTGGGCACCAGGGTAAGTCGCTGCCTACATCACCGCTGGTGTTTTGTCTCAGCAGCTGGTGTAAATTTCTGCGGAGAAGCTCTGCTGGTGGGCAGCTTGTCTCCTCTCAGTGCAAAAAGCAAAATATACAACACATGCACCCTGCCATCCACGTGGCCGTCTCTCTCCATCAGCTGTTGAAGGAGAAGTCTGTGCTCAGAAGAGATGAAATGGGGCTGAGATTTGGCTTGGGAAGATGATCTGATTCCAACCAGAGTCCAGGAGACTTTGGGGAATGCGTGAGTCCTACGGGAGAATGGATCACCCTTCATCCAAGAGCAAGCTGGCATGAAGCTCTGGGGTGAAAACCCATAACGCCACGTGGTTTTAAGGTTTGGGGTGGCTTACACCCTGCAGCTCTGCTTCTAGCAAGGCTAGGGAGCCTAAACTGGGAGCCCTAAACCCATCGAGGAGTCAAACCTGTGCTTGAGACCATTGTGGGCCCAGCTGAAATGGGAGGTAGGCAATTACGGACATCACTGAAGCCACCCCAAGATTTGGGGAACTTTGGTTTTCACCTTTCGCTGCACTTTCATAGGATTTCTCGTGTTCTTGGCCACCTGGTTAAAAAAAATGATAATAATAATTAAATCTTGGCTTTTGCCCCGCTGTGGGATGGGCAGCTGGTGGTTCCCAGCTCACAATAAACCACTCGAGACTCTCTGGAGCATTTGTTTCTTTCTCCAGCTGGTTCCACGCGGGGCTCTCCAGCCCCTCTGCAGCTCACAGACTTTCCTTGGCAGCGTCTGCTCCACCTATTGCTGAAAAGGGGAAAATTTGAGATGGATCCCATTTTGTGAACATCTCCCACCTGCGGGTAATGCTCAGAGCTCTCAGCCCTGCGGGTTTAATTTCTCTCTCTGCAGCTCGTTGGGTCGGGAACCTTCATTATTGCAGTAATTAGGGATGGGATACGAGAGGCAGGAGAGGATCCAAGCAGGGGAAAGGGGAGGGGAAGGACGTACCGTAATCTGTCTGACAGCCTTCAGGTTGGAGCAGCTAAAGGAGCAGCTCAGAATACCATCCCTCCCTCTGTCAAAGGGCAAAAGTAACGGTTAATTAAAATATATATATATATTTTAATTGACAGTCAGCATGGCAAATGGCACAGAGGTCGGGTAATGCTGGTGGTTGGTTTGCGTGCAACTCAGAATTGCAATTAGGAGTTCCTGTGCTAAGGGGAAAAAAAAGGTGAAAAATGAGTTCAGAAGCCGCCCAGCTCTTTAATTAAAGCAGTTTGGTGAATGTTGTGCTGTGGTGACCGAAGTAAGAGAGCCCTGTGCTGCAAATGCCCCCATCTGTCCTGGAAACGGAGGATATCTTCCCCTATGGCCAACAATGACGGAGCATTTTAAGCCCAAAGCTTCATCCGGCCAAATTCCACAATGGAGACACGGATCTGCAGGGAGATTCCAGGCAGCACATTCTGTGTTTCCTTAAATAGGGCTGATATTTCCCCCTGTCCCACATGTGATCCGTCTGAGCTCACACAGCCCTTAAAAATCTGCAAGGATCTTGTTCTGCTGCCTGCCGGTGAGTGTCTTTTTGGGGCTATTTGGCACCGTTTTGGCAACAGGAGATGTCAGCGTCGCCCTGAGTTCTCCCAGAGTTCTATGAAAAGCTTTAAAATTGGGTTTCTGCACTTTTTCCATCATCCGCCTGTAGGGAGCAAGCTGTTATCAAGGGGGGGAGGTGTGCTTTCGGGAGGGTTTGGGTTCTGTTTTGGGGGATTTGGGGCATATAAAGGTGGTTTCCACCTTCAAGATGAGCCTTGGAAAGGAGCGTTTTGTTGGCTGTCCCCTTGCCTTTCTTCCTACAAAGCAGGCTGCTTCCCACAGCCTTGGGAAGGCTGCACCAAAGTCAGATTGCAAAGAGAAGGCGCAAAAAAACACGGTTAGAATTCAAGTTTTTGGGGTTGAAATCTGGGTAGGAAGGCCAGAGTTTGATATTTTGGGGGTTGAAATCTGGGTAGGATGATTGGATCCTTCTCCTTTCTCCATACCAAGATTGGAGACACCGATCTGAGATGTCAAACTGCACGATGGAGCCTTAAGTAAGACGAACTTCAGGCCAGATGCCCAGGAGAGGTGTTAAATTTTGGTTCAAGCCCACACCGGTAGCAGCAGAAGGAAGTGAGCGATTCATCCTTCCCAAAACTCAACTTTTAGAAGAAATTAGGGAAGGAATCCTGCTTGCATGCTGAACCTTTCTGTATTTTCACCCCAGGGCAGGGAAAGGGGGATTGCAAGAGATTGGAGACCGCACCACCATGGCCTCCGCTGCTTCTAGAGCAAAGGAAAAGGGAGAGGGGGGCTCCCACCACCCTGTCCCAGAGCATCGGATGGACGATGGAGGTGGAGGTGGAGCGTGGCCAGAGCGAGGACGGCTCGGGGATACGGAGGTCATCGGCCACCGAAACCACCTCAGGAAAGGGAATTTCCACACAAAGCTCCACTTGGAGCACCTGGCAGAGAAGCTGAAGCTTTTGGGGCTGGAAGGAGACAAAGGGGAGAAGGAGAAGCTCTGCTCGTGGCGCAAGAGGACGTTCCTCTCCAATGGACCTCGGGATGATGGAGGTCCCACTGGAGCCCCCATAAAGGAGTCGGTGCAGGAGGACGGGGTCAGCCCTGTGTTATCCCCTAAAGTCCTGTTTTATCCTCCATGTCCACACTGCAGACTTCTTCTCTGCAAAACCCAACGCATTGCATCTCTTCCCTTCTTTCTCCCCCCACAACGTCCTCCCCAAACTCCTTTTTCTTCCTCCAGGAGCAGATTTGCAGCCATTTGGAGAACCTCAAGAAACAAAGGAAGGAGCTCTTAGAACTCAAAACGAGCGGAGAGAGGCGATGCCAAGACTTTCTGGTAAGAAGCTGTTGCCTTCAAGCTGGAAAAACAGACATTTTGGGGGGATCCATGTTGTTGCTTTTCCACATCCTACAGACACGGACGGAGGCTGAAAGGCAGAAAATTGCATCAGAATTCCGTCAGCTCCACCGTTTTCTGAAGGAGAAGGAAGTGATGCTTCTGGCACGGCTGGGAGAGCTGGACAGGGCTGTGCTGAGGAGGCAGGAGGAGGAGGAGGCCAAGGTGCAGGGGGACATTTCTCTCCTAAGCATCCTCATCTGTGAGATGGAGGAGAAACTCAAGCGACCCACGTGTGGATTCCTACAGGTTGCATTCCTAAGGGTTGGATGCTCCATTGGATCCTCTCCCTTCTTGTCCAGCCTTCTCCAAAGCTGGGGGAGACTGAACCATTTTTTTTCCCCCATCTCTTTCAATTCCAGGATGCCAGAGGCACGCTGAACAGGTTTGTGCTCCTTCAACCTCATGCAGTGGGGTGGGAAGGGTTCCCCATCACCACCCCCATGGATTCTAGCACAGAAATGAGAAAAGTGTGTGATTCGGGCAAGGCTGGAAGTCCCATGGGGAACAAAAAGTCCCCCTGGATCCCAGTGTAGGAATGGGCCAAGAAAAAGACCTCATGGCCATTGGGGTGACCAAGAAAAAGACCTCATGGCCATTGGGGCGACCCAAGGAGCTGCATTCTGTATGGAGCTGGTTGGCATCCCCAAACCTGTAACAAACGAACATTTTGGGGTCAACCATTTCATCTGCCATCCCCACATCACCAGAGGTCCCCACATCTCAACCTGACCACCGGTGCCAGCACTGATGAGGTTTGTGTCCAGGTGGGAGATGGGCAGAACTCAAAGGACGACAGAGAGCTTTGCAGATGTGGAACGGAGGCTCCGTGTCATCTCCCAGCAAAATAAAATCCTCAAGGAGACGCTGGGGAGATTCCAAGGTATTGTGGACCACAATATTCCTACCACGTAGAAGTTGCTCTGTACTAAAGTTTGGGTTTTGTTGTTTTTAATAGGAGTTGTATTGTTGGAAACAATTTGCATCAACTCACGCTACCAATCATTTTTAGGCCTAAGAGCATCTGTCTTTTAGGACAAAATCCCACAGACCCCATATAAAATCCTGCACAGATATCCACAAAAAACACGGTGGGAACCGAAGCAAGCAGATGTGGGACATGACATCCAACCTTCTGTTCATCCCCAGATCTTTTACCATCTGAGCTGGAGAAGGAGGAAGGAGCATCCGTAGGAGAAGAGGGAGAGGGTGAGTCCTTACAGAAAGCATTTTCCTTTTGCTCCGTTGGTCATTTTTTAGCCAAAATGCTGCTTCAGAGCACCTGGAAAATGATGGGTTTGAGTTTCCTAAAGATATAAAGGAGTTACCCATATTTCAGCTAAGGTTTTCTGAGCTGGAACGTCGCCGATCCCAAAACAGATCTGGGGTGCTGCTCCAGTTTTAGGGTGATGCTCACCCCTTCCTTCTCCATCCCCAACAGCATTTGTCACCCTGGATCCCAGCACTGCCACTGCGGGGCTCGTCCTGTCCCGGGACCGACGTGGGGTGAGATGGATGGACACAGGGCACAACGTGTCCCCTTGTCCCCAACGCTTCGATGTCTCCTGCTGTGTGCTGGGCTGTCGGGGCTTCACCTCAGGGAGGCACTTTTGGGATGTGGAGGTGATGGGTGGTGGCACGTGGGCACTCGGGGTGGCACGCAGCTCTGTGCCCAGGAAGGGTTGGCTCGCTTTCCATCCCGATTATGGGATTTGGGCCGTGGGATGCTGTAGAAACCGCTTCCGAGCTTTCACATCTCCCCCAACCGCCCTCCCCCTGGGTGGGAATCCCAACAGGATTCGAGTGGTGTTGGATTACGGAGGGGGACGGGTGGCTTTCTACCTCGCTGCCCAAAAAAATCCCATATTTGCTTTCCAAAATGCTTCTTTTTGCGGGGAGAGCATCTTCCCCTTCTTCTGGGTGGGCAGAGAATCCCACCTCCACCTCTGCCCCTGAGAGAAGGAAAAGGGAGGTCTGAAATTTTGGGGTGAGCATCTCCGTCAGCTCACCTGCAGTACAATGGGATCTTCCAGGCTTTGGGCTCTGTGCTCGTCGTGCCATTATTTTCATGGCATCCTAAAATGGTGCTGCATTATTTTTATGACACTGTAAGAGGATGGAGCAGAAGATTTGTCACAAATTAGCAAGGAAAAAAAAATCAGCAAAGGAAAACATGGAATTTTCTTGTTGTGTTTAATGGGATCCAGGGTTGGGGGAAGGACCACGGCTCTGGGTGCTGTGGGATCACTTCTCTTTGTTCACTGGGAACGTGGGGTGGCATAGAGGGGACAGAGGGGGGCTGTAGGGTGACAACATGGGGCAGATTCGGGTCTCCCCATCCCATGCTTGGGATTCAGATGCCCCTTTTTTGGGCTCCTTTAGGTCTCCCTACCCCTTTTTTGGGGGGCAGAAACCCTTCCTGCGCCTCTTTTTGGGGTCTCCCATCCCTTGCAACGTGTGGTGGAAGTAAAAAAGAGACAGAAATTCTGCCCAAACCCGCAGGTTTTATGGAATAACCAAAGCGAAAGTGAAACCCAGCCGGGGCCGGGCTGCAGCCCGTGAGCATTTCTCCCCATTTCTCCAACCTCCCACAGCTTACAGCGACCAGCAGCGCTTCCAGAGCGTCTCCTGGGGGCTGGTGGTGCAACATCACAGCACGGAGCGGCTGGGAGAGGTGGCAATTCCCTTTTCCAGCTGCGCTTCCGTACGGGAAGCCCCAAAAGAATCTTTCTGGCAGCGGTGGGATTCGAACCCACGCCCCCGAAGAGACTGGAGCCTTAATCCAGCGCCTTAGACCGCTCGGCCACGCTACCCAGCTGGAAACCCCCGAATTCTCGATGGAAAATGAGAACAACAAAAAAAGAAGTTAAAAAAATAATAATAAAAAAGGGGATTTCTGTTAAATTCACACCGGGGCGGCTTTGGTGCGTTCTGCCCAAAGCGCTGCGCTTTGTTTTGCTCACCTTGCAAAGGCAAGGGGACACACACCAACCCCCCCATTCCAGCCCCTATGGGAGGTGGGGAGGGGGCTGGGGGGGCAAAGCACGACGCGCTCCCCAACCCCAGCGGGCAGCAGCGCGGTGTAAACGCGGCCTCGGGTCCGGTGGGCGTTGATATCAAAGGGCGTTGATGTTTCCAACCCCTCTCCTTGGCCTCGCCCCCATTGGGGGCGGGACGGTGGGCGGTGTAAGGAGCTGGGGCCATTTTAGGCTCCGACCTCGTTCGGCTCCGCCCGTCGGGGCCGTGAGCTGCTGTTGGGGGAGTGGGGCGGAATGAGGAGCGCACGCGGCTGCAGCACCAGGAGGAGCCTTTGGGGCCGTTGTTTCTTCGGGCATCCGGTGTGAGTGATGGGGGTCGTTGTGGAGGAGAGATCCCCCCCGCTGTGGGGCTCGCGGGGTCAGTTCTAAAACGCAGAGCTGTTCTCATAGCACTGCGATGGGGCGCAGAGGGCTGTCGTTGGTGCTCTTCCCTTGAGAAAGGTTTGCATGGATTTTTAAAGTTATTATCGTTGTGTTTTTTAAGTATTCTTTCTCGCTTTTGTGTATTTTTTGTCCATTACTGTGTTTTCTTCCTGTAGGGAGCCTTGTTCTGCTGGGAAAGCCACGCATGGTGAGGAGGGTCGGCTTGTTACCCCATAGAGCCCGCGTTGCTTTGGTGCCAGGATGAAGGCTCAGCCTGTTCTGTGGATCCAAACCCCCAATAACTGACAGCAGTCAATGATTGAGTACCATACAGGTATCCTTTATTATTTTACAAAAGAGAACGGTGTTAACACCCAAAGCAGTTCTCTGCCTCTGCTTCTGCATGCATGTTTATATCTTCAGAGGCATTGCATATTCATTAGAGTTCCACAAGCCCTGGTACATGGTCAAACCATTCCCCAGAATGTCCGTATCTTTCCAGGATCTCCATCTCCACCCATTTTCTTCCCTTATTTGGTTTGTTTCTTCCAGCTGTGCTGCATTTTGAGGTCACCATCCTCTGTTCAATGGTCCCTCAGGCAGCTTTGGCTCACAGAGACACAGTGTTCTCACTCAATACAGACACTGGCTTGTCTCATTCCTGCTTTGGGTCACCATGCTTGCTTTTAGTTATCACAGTTTTGGTATCCTGTGCGATCAGGAGGTTAGGAAGTTTAACACCCGTGATTATTGCAAGGTGCACTTAAAATGTCAGTCCGATTCTTCAGGTTATTTTTCTGGGTCAGACGTCCCACGCAGCCCCATGTATGCTCACATGTGCGGGACCCACACCTCTTCAGTTTGGATACTGAGGATGGCTTGAATCCCGTCTCACTGCAAAGGAAAAGCAGAAACAGTGCATGGTGAGAGGAACGGCTCATCCTATAGCTCCCAAAGGAAAGCCCCGTCTTTTATTTAATTTTGGAGGGAGGACTTACCCAGTTTTTCAGCTAGTATCTCTGCAATGAAACAAAATTGAAATGCATGATGAGAAGGGTGAGATTATCATCCCATGGCTGAACCTATGGGAAGACCCCAAATCTCTGGTTTGAGGAGGGGGACTCACCCAACTTTGCATGCTTCCATCTGCAAAGGAAAAGCAGAAACAGTGCGTGATGAGAGGAATTGCTCATCCCACAGCTCCCAAAGGAAGATTCCGTCTTTTATTTAATTTTGGAGGGAGGACTTACCCAGTTTTTCAGCTAGAGTGTCTGCAATGAAAAGAAATTGAAATGCATGATGAGAAGTGTCAGGTTATCATCCCATGGCTGAACCTATGGGAAGACCCCAAATCTCTGGTTTGAGGAAGGGGACTCACCCGACGTTGCCTTGCTTGTCTCTGCAAAGGAAAAGCAGAAATAATGGGTTATGGAAGGAACATCCCATCCCACAGCTCCCAAAGGAAGATTCCGTCTTTTATGTAATTTTGGAGGGAGGACTTACTCTGTTTTTTAGCTGGAGTCTCTGCAATGAAACAAGATTGAAATGCATGATGAGAAGGGTCAGGTTATCATCCCATGGCTGAACCTATGGGAAGACCCCAAATCTCTGGTTTGAGGAAGGAGACTCACCCGATATTGCATGCTTCTGTCTGCAAAGGAAAAGCAGAAATAATGTGTTATGGAAGGAACATCTCATCCCACAGCTCCCAAAGGAAGACCCCATCTTTTATTTAATTTTGGAGGGAGGACTTACTTTGTTTTTCAGCTAGTAGCTCTGCAATGAAACAAAATTGAAATGCATGATGAGAAGGGTCAGGTTATCATCCCATGGCTGAACCTATGGGAAGACCCCAAATCTCTGGTTTAAGGAGGGGGACTCACCCGACTTAGCATCACTTATGTCTGCAAAGGAAAAGCAGAAGTAATGGGTTATGGAAGGAACATCCCATCCCGCAGCTCCCAAAGGAAGACCCCATCTTTTATTTAATTTTGGAGGAAGGACTTACCCAGACTTTCAGCTAGAGTCTCTGCAATGAAACAAGATTGAAATGCATGATGAGAAGGGTCAGGTTATCATCCCATGGCTGAACCTATGGGAAGACCCCAAATCTCTGGTTTGAGGAGGGGGACTCACCCAACTTTGCCTTGCTTGTCTCTGCAAAGGAAAAGCGGAAATAATGCGTTATGGAAGGAACATCTCATCCCACAGCTCCCAAAACATTAAAAAAAAAAAAAAAAAATGTAATGGGAAGGGAAATTAGTTTTTCTGGAAAAGAAAGAGAAGAGCAGTGCAGAGGGGTAAGAGGGGCAGCTGCTCATCCCAGGGCTAATGCCAAGGGGCGACCTTGAATTCCCTCACTTTAGGGAAGGACACTTACCCAACTCTGCATCTTTTCTCTCTGGAAAATAGAAGCAAAAGAAATGCATGGTCAGAGGACCTTCTCATCCCCTGGCTGCTCCCATGCCAATACCCCAAATCTTTATTCTGGGACGTGGCCAATTACCACTGGGAAGCAATTAAGCCAATATGAAGGAAATTGGGCAAGAGTTTTGCATGTGGATCAATCAGGATCGACACATCTCGTAGCCCCAATACATCCCACAACACCAACACATCCCATGGCCCCAAACCATCGCATGAACCCAGTCTGCAGTCTTCTATCAGTTCCATTAAAGGGATTTTGGTGGTGTAAGGGGCTGGAAGGACTCACTCAACTTTCTGCTCTGTGCCACTGGAAAACAAAGCGGAGGAAGAGGTGGTCAGCAGGGCAGCTCGGTTTGTGTGAACGTCTCAAGATGGCCTGGAGCTTTCCACCTGGCCCACAACCCAGCCACATTGCTATCTTCCCACCCACACCCCTTTCCTTTTTCGCTTCCTTCATTCCCGAAAAGAAAGGCAAACGTTATTTAATGAGCACTGGAAATCCCAGGAGAAATCTCCCTTCCTCCTCCTGTGTACCTCCATGGAGCAGAGCTCAGCACCACCCCGACCATCCCTGTCCCTGCACAACACCTCCCTGCACAACATCCCCTCTGCTCTCTGCTCACCTTGCTTTCTAAGGAGAAAAGCATTGATGACAAATGACCCAATGAGAAGTGTGATGACCACAGCCAGAGCCACCTGCCAGGGATGGACGATTTGGGAAAAGGGATCTGAAATAAGCATCAGGAAAAGGGTTCCTTTTCCATTGCTGTATGTGGAAAAGCAAGACTCGGGTTTCTTGAATTCACAGAACCTGAAGGGGCAACAGCCAGGGAGCAGTGACACACGATGGCCGCATGCCTAGCTTGGCACAGGTGGAGGAGCTGCTCAGTATCCTGTGCCCACTGCCTCTGAGACATGGAGAAACCCATCCCAGAAACCCAACCCAACCACCTCATCCATTCAGATCCATTCCTAAATCGCGCCGTGTGCCCACTCCAACTCCAGCATCTCATGGAGCAACTCAGCCCCGACCTCTTTCGAAGGCTGCTGTCCTTCAGCTCTCCATGCATGGATGTGAGGATGAGGATGGACAGAGTTCAGGTGGGACACACGAACCCAGCGACACCTGGAGGTGTCACCCCAGCCACTGACCTGACACCTCCAGGTTCACCACAGCGTCTGCGTAATTATCATCATCTTGCACAGCACAGCTGTAGGAGCCACTGTCAGAAGATCTCACAGCAGTGATGCGCAGTTCCAGGTTTCCATCAAAGAGACCATCCCTGAGCAGTTCTGTCCTCCCTTTGTATTCCTCCATCTGCTCCAGGTCCTGTCCACTTTGATAGTGGTGCACTAAACCAGAGGACCGGTGCTGGATCCATCTGATGTCTGAGCTCCAAGCATCCTTGCAAGGGGACAACTGGCAGCGTAGCACGACGTCCTGTCCCACGATGGCAGTGACATGGGCGCTCGGTGCCACCACCCTGAGCTGGGCTGGGCAATGAGAAGGGCAGGGAGAGACGGTGAGATGGTGGCTGTGTGAATGTGGGGGCATGGAGCGGCACAGGGTGAGTTGGTGTGTGCTGCATCGCATGTAAAACAGCTGGAGAGGCAGCAGGAGGGAGTGGGGAAGGATTGCTGGGGGTGAGAGGTGAAGAAGAGACAGAAATTCTACCCAAAATGACACGTTTCATGGAACAACTGAAGTGAAAGTGAAACCAAAGTGAAAGTAAAACCCAAGTGTATATGGGTGCTGGGCTTGGATCCTCCCTGCCCCACAGCTGCTCCCCCACCTCACAGCAACACCTCTGGCAGGCACAGCAGCCCCACAGGACCCCTACCTGATCCTGGGCGGAGGAGGTGCAGAGCCATGAGAGGCAGGAGGATCCTCCAGGGGAGGGCAGAAGTGGGGTGGTTGCAGCCCAATACGGAATGCATCTGTGCTGGAGAAAAGGAGGGGAGAAGGAGCTGGGGAAAGGAGGGAGAGGAAGAAAAGAAGGAGGTGATGCAAGAGTTGGGGTAGAAGATGTGTAAAAAATGGGTAAAAGATGGGAGAAGAGGATAGGGGAAGGAGGTCGGGGTTGGAGATGAGGGAAGGAGTGGGGAGAAGGAGAAGCAGAAGGAGGCGGTGGAGAAGATGGGGAAGAAAGTTAGGAAAGAAGGTGGGGAAAAAGTTCAGGAGGAATATGCTGGAAGAAGCTGTAGGAGAAGATAAGGACCCAGAGGGTTACAGCCACCAGGGGAGAAGGGTTAAGGGTTGCTCAAACATGAGTTCCATGAGCACAGCCACCACTGCCCTGCGTGGTGCCAGTGCTCCTCACAGGCTGCTCCTCACAGGTGACCCCAGAAGGATTTCCCCTACAAGGAGCCCCATGGAGACAGAAATCCCTCACCTGAGCTGCAGGAAAGTGTGTGGCTGTGCCCTGCTTCTCCTACCTTTGCCCAGCTTCGACCTCTGCTCAGCTCCAGGGTGCAGTAATTTAGTTTGAGGAACTTTGCCCCTTTCGCAATGAGGAAAACAACTGGAGAACTTTGAACACCAACATCCCATTGCAGCTTTGTGCACCACCCTGGGGCTCTACATTCACCAGGAACATGGATGCAGGAGAAGCATTGCCATAGAACAGGAGGAAGCCGTGGGGTGCACTGTATGAGCATTTATCCCAATTTCTCCAGTATCCCACAGGTTACAGTGCCCAGAAGTTCTGCCTGAGTGATCCCTAAGGGCTGGTGGTGCAGGATTACAGCTTGGAGCAGCTGCAAGAACCCAAAGCACTTCCCACACTCGATGCACTCATAGGGTGTGATCCCAGCTTGCAGCCTCTCATGTAGTAATGGTCAGTTTTATCCTAAAATCTTCTTGCACTTGAAGCCATGTTATTTTCCCCATGCATTCACAATGAGGTCACCCTGGCGCCTGCTCTTCTCCAAACCAAGTTCTTATGATCACACAGAGGATGACATGGTGGTAACAAGCCACGTGGATGCAGCAGGGCAGATGGGGAAGGGGCGAGGGGAGATGCCCACCAGCAGAGTTCTCATGCAGGACGCAGCAGTTTTGCTGCCAGCATCAGGAAGCAGCTTCCCCTCCTTTCCCTGCTGGGAAATCACTCCTTTTCAATGCTTTTTAATGCCTCTCACCCACGTTTTGCTCAGATCTTCCAACTCAGCCCAAGCTTTCCATCCCCTCACGGGTAACTTCTCCCTCCGGAGAGCCGTCCCAAAACTGCTGCTTTCCTTGCACAAAAGGTGAACCGTTTTTGTAGGGGGAGGGGAAGGGTTGTGGTTGCAGTGTGAACAAAGCCTGCGCGCTTTTAGAATTCACTTCCTGCCTGCTGGTTTCATTTCTGAGGGCTGAATGGGCAGCACAGGCAGACAGCAGCATGGGTCCAACATTTCAATGTCTGCTGTGGGAAAAGAGTCCAACAGAACATTCCTGAGACACAAGAGATGAAGGAAACAGACACTGATGGAGTAATGTGAGGTAACCAGCAAAAAAAAAGGCAAAAAGGGTGAAAAAAGAGCAAAACCACATCTGTTCTCTGTTCCACCAGAGATCCAGATCAAATGGGTGAGAAGGAAAAGCCCCCACGTGCGGCTGCTCATCATTCCCGGGCAGTGCTGGAGGTCCTCGTCCTGCTGCTGCTGGTGGCAGTGATATGGGGGTGCCGATGAGCATCCCTGTGAGGACTATGCCTCTATTTTGGTATAGAATGGGGGATTTCAGACTCTTGACAGGCTCCCCAAGCAAAGCCCCAGTCCTACATCTTGGAGCACGAATGTTGTGCACTAAACCAGGCTGTGCTCAACCTTCCCCATCAACCCAAGGGCATCACCCCATCACGGTTCATCCCATTCCCCTTGCATCTGCAGGATGGAACATAAAAAACAATGGATAAATTCCACTTTTCAGCTCTCTGCATCTCAATGGCCCAATTTTCCCCTTCTCTGTGCCACAGTTGCCATTCAGGAGTGCCTCCCAAGGGATTCTCCCAAATTTTGGGACGGCTTTTCGGAAATCCAAGGCAGTGCTTCTGCTGAACCCCCTCCCATGTACACCAAGAACAGAGAAATGAGTGATTCTGTGGTCACTGCCGTCGGTCTCACCCCAAATCTGGCACTGCTCCCCCAGGGTCACCTCTGTGAGCCTGGCTGCATCCCCATCCCCTCCAAGATGGATTTCCTATTGCAGGAAGCCAAGGGAAACGAAGCACAGCGGGAATGGGGCAAACAGATGCGTTCTGCTCAACAGCCAACCCAGTATTTTTTATTGAAGGAAACAACACAGGTTAGGAGCTGATTGCATGAGCGCACACAGCGATGTCCCCCAGTGCCTGGCAGTGCTGGGGTCTGAACACCCCAAATTCCTTGCAGAGCCGTATTGCAGAGCTTCACCCCAACGACTGGGGCTTTTGGGGTGGGCACACATCGGGGAGGGGGGCTGCACTGCCCTCCGCCTCCTACGCTTTATGGATGGAGATGCAAAGGTTCTTTCTGGCAGATCCATTCATGTTCACCATTACAGGCATCGTCCTCCACTTCTGTGTTCTTGAAGGTCCCGCAGTGATTCTCCATCAATGCAAGATTGCCAAACCTACAAAATAAGGCTGTTTGCACCCAAAACACCTGGCTTGAAGGAGGCAGGCAGTGGTTGCAGAAATACTCACTCTGCGGTGTTGAAGGAGGAGTTGTCCACCCATTTCCATTGGTTTTTGGACACTTCCAATCCAATCCACACCGGTTGATTCACTGCACCTGCAATCTCCTTGAGGTTATCCTGGGAAATGGCACCAAAATCCTTCTGCAAGGGGCTCATGGGGTGCAGAGCCGCCAAGTCGGCGCGGTTGGACCCCAGCAGATGGGACTCAGACAGCAGCCGTGCTTGGAACGCTGCCTGGCTCTGCAGGTGGCTCCATGGTGGGAATGGCCTCAATCCCGAGGTGGTGGCACTGCTGGGACCACCTGAGCTCTGCTTCCATCCTCCATCCTGTCTGAAGGGTGGGAGGGGGACACAACCCCCATGTGCCCACCCCTGACCTGAACCCTGATGTCCTTAACTCAAACCACAGTGTGCCCAACCCCAATGGGCCTGACCCCAACCCCAGTGCATCTGACCCCAATCCCCATGGGCCTGGCCTCAACCCCAATGTGTGCAACCTTCACATCCTGATCTCTACCCATAAAGGTCCCGATCCTGACCCCAATCCACACAGTGATGCTTCAGCCTCATTTGGGTTTGGAACCACGGACCCTCCTGCTGCCACCCAGTCATTCCACAACAGTTTTCTCCCACAAAATCCACCAAACCTGCATGTTTTCAGGTCCCTTCCAGTTCTCTGCTCTATCTTTACCTTCTCTGCCTTCTTCCGGAGCACCACCAGCTGAGACTGCAGATTTTCACACTCCCTTTTAGCTTGTGTCCAGTTCCCCTTTCTCATGGAAAGCCTGTAGCATCGGTCCCCTAAAAGCCTCCAGAACTGGGGACAGAGCAGGCAGGCAGCAGGGGCTGGAGAGAAAGAGCCGTGAGCATCTTCAGGTGGGAGAAATCCCACCCAGGAGGATTTCCTTGGGAGGGGCATTACCTGCAGAGCTGTTTGGTGCGGATTGGCAGAAGAACTACTCAATGGAGGCGTTCCCACTCAGCTGCATCCCCCTGGTCCCGCTGGTCTCAGGGCAGTGCTGGGCAGTGCTTGGGGGTGGAGTTGTTTTCTGAAAGACTTTTGGGCACAAACTGGTGTGAGATGCGGCCCTATGGGGGACAACCCCATGGAAACCACGCAGGGTTGGGTTTGAATCCTTGAGCTCCTGTGCAAAGCCTTTGTGGTTCTGATTGAAATCAGTTCAGCCATTTAAAACCACATGTTGTATAATATTGGACATGATGTGTATTGCTTCTATCCCCCCCTGCCTCCCCCTTGGTTTCAGAACAGAGAGTCTCTTGCAGAAGGGAGTTCCTCTCATTGAGTTTTGCTTTGGGAATGTTGGATGATCACCCAAACCCCAGTGCAAAGCCCCAGCCTCACTTTGGGCTGAAAGAACATGTTTTCTGCTCAGGAAGGGCTTTGCTTTCCTGTGCAGTGGATGTGGTTGGGATCTGGTCACTCACCCCACATGCTGAGCCCCACCAGCAGCAGCAGCAGCAGCAGCAGCAGCCCCAGCACACCGACCTTCTGGAAGAGCCACCAAGCTGGAAGAGCCCACACTTACATAAAGCAGGCATTTTGAAAAACCTTTTATATTTACAAAAAAATAATTGCTCTCTGAAAGAGCCCCTCCACCAGCCTGTAACAGAAGTTGATGGCTGCTTTGTTTCCTCCACAATTTGGGGACCCCAGACCCTTCCCATTGGTTCCCATGCTGTGTATGAGCAGAAGTTGATGCCTGCTCATTTTCGTCCAGTTCTGGGGTCCCCAGACCCTTCCCTGTTTCTCCCAGTGGTTCCCAGCTGGGAAGGAGGTGGCACAGAGGGGTGACAGCAGCAGAGCACGTGGGCTGGGCTCCCACTGGAGGTCGGATGGGCACAGGGACATCCCCTCCACGTGTGGTTTTGGAGGTGATGGAGGCCCTGCAGGTCCCATAGAGCATGGGGTGGGAGCTGAGCAGCCCCCAGGCCCTGTGAACCGAGCCCAGTGTGGAGCAGCTGGAGGCTGGGAGGGCTGTGACCTCTGCAGCCCCCGTGCCACATGGATCCAGGATGCATTTGCCACCACTTCGTGCGCTGTCTTCCATTTTCTCACATTGGGTTTCCCGATATGGGCTGATTTTTGCTCAAAACCATCACAGCTCTGCCCATTCTCAGCCTTCCTTCTCCCCCATCCCTGCCTTTTCTCCTCTATACAAGCGAGGATCAACCCAGAACCCAACCGACATTTCTGATGTTGCTCAGAGTAACAGAGAGAAACACAAACCCCCAAACCAAGCCTGCAGTGAGCGCCCACCACACAGAGCATCCCTTACCGTGCTGCTGCTTCGCAGGAGACAAACAGCCTGCATGCTGCCTTAAATCAGCATAAGTAATTTCCTCATCCATGGCTCAGAAGCTCACGAGAACGGCCCCAAAATGACAAAGTCCCGCAGCAACTTCTTGCTTTGCCACCAACCCGCCTGCGCCTGCGTCCACTGCCAGGAAATGGCGTTGGCTGGGCTTTGTTGTCTTGGTTTTTGCTTTTAAATGACAACAGAACAAAACACAGACCCCACAAATATGGGTAGAGGTACCCTGCAGCCTTTCCTTTGGGGCACGATGGCCGATGCCTCACGTTGCTGCTCTGAGGGGTGGAAACACCTCCGGGTTCAGCAGGGAGCAACGCAGTGCTGAGCTGTGGGGCGAGCAGTGAGAAACTGAAAAATCACTGATAATAAAAGCCTAAAAAAAACAGTAAAAATCAAAGACCCCAAATTGAGGCTTTTTAGGGGTCAGAGTGCATTGGCTGGTAATCAGGGTGGGGGAGAAAGGCAATGTCTGGTGATTCCTCCCCAGCCGACGGCTCGGCAGTTTGAGTGCTGAAGGGATGGGCTTGACTTTTAATTACCGCTGTCTATTAATGAATGCATTTAATTTCTTTGCTGTCCCTTCTCTTCCACGCTAAGATGTCCGCTGTGCTTCTGTGTGCTAAAAATAAAAGGTGTGAAAGGGCCCCGTCGGGGCTCTGCCTCATCCTGACCGTAGCGTGCAAGCAAAAAAGTGCAAAGATGATGAAGAAAAAAGGTGTTAACCAACAGCACTGCGTCCAGGCAGCGAGAAGCCCTTCTCCTTTGTGTGTCTTCGCTGCCACAATTGCTTTTCTCCCCTGCTTTCTGCGATAGTTTCATTGCTGAATCATTGCTTTGTTGGACATCATCTCCAATCCTCCTCAGTTACCCCATGGGAACACCTTTCTGGGGACGGATTCGTTGCTCCCCAGACTTTGGCACCTCTTCCTTTGCATATTTCTGGTCGTGGCCTTTGGCAACTCCATTCCTTGCCGACGGAGGAAAGGATGGAGACGTGTGCGGTTCTGCACGGGGTCTGCAGGAAAAAGGGCTGCAGAAGGAGCTGAGCGGCTGCTTTGCAGGCAGGAAGGTCCCACTGGTTCTCATGGAGGGAGAAGTTACCCGTGAGGGGATGGAAAGCTTGGAAGATCTGAGCAAAACGTGGGTGAGAGGCATTAAAAAGCATTGAAGATGAGTGATTTCCCAGCGGGGAAAGGAGGGGAAGCTGCTTCCTGATGCTGGCAGCAAAACTGCTGCGTCCTGCATGGGAACTCTGCTGGTGGGCATCTCCCCTCGCCCCTTCCCCATCTGCCCTGCTGCATCCACATGGAAATCCCCCCTGAAAAAGCCCATTTTGTGACCATGCACCACATTTCTGTCTGCATTCAGCATCGGACGGACACAGGCAATGGGTTTGGGGGTTGTGGGGGGGTTTGGGGTGTATCTTTTTGCTGAGCCTGGCTTTGAGGCGTGGGGGACAATTCCACTGCAAGGGGAGGGGGGTATTTAAGTGCTTGTGGTTGCGATGAGTGTCAGTGGGAGGTAGTGTGATTGCATGGGGGAAGGCTCTGATTTTCCCCATAAATTGGGGCTGATGTGGCTCCTCTTGTTCATTTTTATGGGGAAGGGTTTTTTTTCCTTACGTGGCATTGCATTTAATTTCGGTTCTCTCTCATTGCCAATCCCTGGCAGTGCTGGGACTCCTCCTTGCCATCCTCATTTGGGCGATCGTTGCCCCAGAGGGAGGAATTGCTTTTCCTTTGGGTTGCTGCGATGAGTGTTAGCACCCAGAAATACATCCTTGTGGGTCTCTGCTTTTGAGGCGCTGCTGATGGATGTGAGTTTTGGTTTGCAGGTGAAGTGGAAGCCCCAGAATGGAGGAAATGAGGGAGCATCCCAACTTTGGGGGCACGGAACGGAGCAGGAGGGAAGGTAACAGCAGAGCCATGACCCAAAGGCACCTCTTTGTTATTATTTTATTAATTAATCATTTAATTCGAGAACAAAGGGGGGGGATGGAGGGGGGGAGGGGAAGAAAACGAGTCCCATTTCTCACAGCACTTCCCCCAAGGGGAAATTTTCTGCCGGCTGTTGAGCAGCAGGTGGACTTTTTGCTGTGAGCAGCCAGGCTTTGGAAGAGTTCTGTTGTTATTGATGCGATTCTGTGATGATTTTGTTGTAATTAATTACAATTAATCCTCACTGAGGCACTGCTTGGGGAAAAAAAAAAACATTTTGGGGTCTCCTGCTCACACCTGGGATGCGTTGTTGATCCAGCAATGCACTGGAGGTCTCTTCTCCCATAGGTCCCAGCCACAGGGAGTGCATTTCCTTCCAGCTCACGATGGCAGCTGTGTTCACAGTGCTGCTCATCACTGCTGTTGCCTTTGCAGGTGAGTGCTGAGGGCTCCGAAGAGCAAAGAAAACCCTTTGGGTCTCTGTAGGCATCCCACACTGGGGTCTGTGCCCTCAGGATACACGGCCGTAGGGCTGTGGCCCCGCAGCCGTGGCTGATGAGTGGCATGATGATGTGAGTGCAGGGCATCACAGCAGGCAGAAAAACCTTCCTCCACAGGACCAACCCCATCTCTGTGGCCTCTTTGCACCTGGCCTTGCCCAAAATTGGATTATTTTTGAGAAAAATGGGCCGTTTCTCTGCTGGTTATAGGTGCAACTATAGCACTCTAAGCAAGCAGTTAGAGGTGCTGGTGTGAGTCTCGCCAAGCCAAGCGGTCTGTAGGACCAAAAGAACTCTTTCCTCTCCCATTAATAATGAATAACTCCACCTTTGGGCACCGCTGGGGTGGAAATCCTCAAAGCCTGCAGTTTTGAAGGTGCAGCTCCCACGTTTCTCATCCCTTTTGCTCTGTCCGTGGCAGTGCAGGCGTTCCAGCCCCATCCCCAGCCCTGTGCTCAGTGTCCCTTCGACTGGGTCGGATTCAGAGGGAAATGCTATTACTTTTCTGAGGATGAGAGCAATTGGACGGCCAGCCGGAACAACTGCTCTGCTCTTGGTGCTTCCTTGGCTGTGTTTGACAGCGCTGAGGACTTGGTGAGGGGCACAAAAATGAGCCACCCATGTATTTTGTCCACTTCAGGGCTCCTTGGCTGCTCTTTCAGTGTTTCCTTTCTGATTCTGGGGTGAGGAGGTGGATAATGGGTTTCTTAAGGGTAGGTTGGGTCTACTCCTTAAAATCCAAGGAAAAAAAGAGATGTATTTCTATAAAGCTATGAAGTCACCACTCTGCCTTAACGACCGTGAGCTTTGGTAACGGATTGGGCACTGGGATTATTGACTGAAAGGGTTCTGCATGCAGGGAACGTCCCAGAGCCCCGTGATCTGTTGTCTCTCCTCTTTCCCAGAGCTTCACAATGAGACACAAAGGCAGCTCCCCCCACTGGGTTGGCCTCTCACGGGAAGGCGAAGAGCATCCGTGGCAATGGATGACCCGCTCACCTTCCTCTCACCCGTGAGTTCCCATCCTTGCCTTGGAGGCTGCAGCTTCTCCAGCCCTGAAATGTGGATTTGGGAGCATGGGTGGTGGTTTGTGGGGTGAGAAAATGAGGGGAAGGCGCTTCGCACCGAGTCATAGGAATTAATTGAGCGGCAGAAGTGGCACAGGAAAAGAGATTCCCTGTTTAATTAATCATTTTTGTCTGATTTCACCACTGCGATTCCTCCCCCCAACCTGGGGTCTGTGTATCTCTCTGTCCGTCTGTCTGTCCGTCTGCCCCTCTGCCCATCCAGGTTCCAGGTGCAAGGCGATGGTCTCTGTGCGTACCTGGGGGACTTCGGGCTCAGCTCCTCCCACTGCAGCGCGCACAGGAATTGGGTTTGCACCAAACCTGCGTTGCAAAACCCGAGGAAGAACTTCTGCATCAGCACCTGAGCGGCTCCCGGACCCGAACACGCGATGCAAAAGGAGGAACCGAAAGCGAAGAGCTCCGCTTTCAGCTGCGCTCAGCAGCAGCAGGAGGGCAATGCGCTCCTCCAGCCCAGGTCCGACAGTGCCGCCTATGGGGCTGCGCGCCCCAAAGCAAATCCCGGGCGGAGCTTTGACCCCAATTAACATTTTTTTGCACCGTCTGACTCTTGATGACCGCTGAAATCCCAATTCTGGGGGCTATCCGTGCGCTGCTTGCAACGACCTTCACCCCTGCGCGATGCAGCAACAGATTTTGGGGGGGAAAATTCATTTTCACCCGTTTTTCCCCATAAGGAAATACTCGGAGCGCCGTGAGCCCAATTTTAGGGACCCTAAAATCGATGAATAAATCGGCAAATTATTTATGTTTTGTATTTTCCCTTCTGCGTCACTGCACGGGTGTAGAGGTAAATTCACAGGTAGCGACTTTTAACGATGTCTGCTCACAGGTAACATTTTTGTCGCTCTCCACCACTCCTACAAATTCAACAGACCGATTCCTTCTGGTGATTTTATGCAATAAAAGAATATATTTGGTTAAAGAACCCAAACCACAACCTGGTACTGAAGGGAATGGAAGAGCACAGACCGCCCGCTCCCTTCCCCTGCTGTCGCACAACAGAAGGACCCCAAGGATGTGCAGACAGCAGGGCGCCGTCTGAGTGACTTCTTCTCGGGGTGGGCACAGAGCGGGCGATGCTGTGGCAGACGGGCGGCACGGGGAGAGGGCCGACCGAAGGAGAGCCGAGGAGACGGCCGGGGATGCGGGGGGTGCGGGTGGAGCGGCTCGGCGGGGTAGCAGCTAATTCAGCATCTCTGTGGGGAGAGACGGGCAGAGCTGAGCCCCGCGCCGGGCTCGGGAACGGGAAAGGGAACGGAGCGGGAACAGTAACGGGACGGGACGGGGCGGGACGTTACCTGGAGCGGCGGCGACGGGGCGCCCTGAAACACAGTGAGACGAGGTCAGCGCGGCCGCAGACCCCCCTCTCCCCCTCCCATCCCCCCCCCCCGGCGCAGCCCCGCTCCCAGCGCTCACCTTTCTGACCGCGCAGGAACACGACGAGCCCCAGCGCCAGGAAGACGAGCCCCAGCACGAAGCCCCCCACGCCCGTCAGCAGCTTGCTCCTGCCCGCGTCCGACGGCGGCTCTGCGGGGACCAAGGTGGGGGGGGCTCAGCGACGGGCGCCGCGCTCCCGCTCCCGCTCCCCCCGCGGCGGGCCGGGGCCCGGGGCCTTACCCCAAGGCTGGCTGACGGGCTGCCGCAGGCTGCCGTGCTCCACCCGGCACACGTAGCTGTCCCCGCTCCGCGGGACGGTCTCCAGCACCACCAGCACCTGGTACGTCCAGTCCCCGTTCTGCATCACGTCCGTGGACACCACGCGCTCCGTCTCCTCGCGCCCGTTCACGAGCCACTTCACCTCGACCTCCGACGGGTAGAAGCCCGTCACGTAGCACGCCAGGCGGTCCGTTTCGGACAGGGAGCCCGACTGCAGCGCCGACACCCGCACCTTGGGCTCCACTGCGGGGCACGAGGGGAGCGCTGCCGACCGACCGCCAGAGCGCGGCGCGTGCCCGGCCGTCCGCGCTGTGCCCCGCGGCACTCACCGCTCCTCTGCACCGTGAAGGGCTCCACAATCCCGTAGTTGTACTGGCAGACCGTGTCCACTACACCCCGGAAGTACTCCAGATACTCAGTGTTGTTGTTCCAGTATTCAGCCGGGTACTCTCCCAGCGCTGTATCGGCCACATATTTCCCCACGTCGCTGTCGAAGTGCGCGAACTGCTGCCGGTTGTAGATCTGCCTGACCAGAAGCCTCACCTGCTCGGTGCCGTTCAGGAATTGGCACTCAGATATAAAACCGTGGAGGAAGAACGCTGCGGGCAGAGGGCACGGTCAGGGCTCACAGCCGCCACCCGCCAGATCCCCCGCCCCTCCCCGGCCCCGCTGCCCGCCTCGACTTCTCTGTCCCCCCCCCCCCCGTCCATCCCTCCGGAGCCCCGAGCGCCTCGCACGTCCACAAGGGCTCCGGCGGTTCCTCCGGGGCGGACGCAGCGCCGTCCCCGCGCCGCGGCTCCCAGCTCACCCGAGGGCCGCGTGCCGGCGGCCGGCCGGGCTCCCAGCGCCAGCAGTGCCACCAGCACGGCCCCCGCCGCCGGGACGCGCCCGCTCCCCATGCCTGCTGTCGCCGGACGATGGGGACCCGGCACCCCGCGCCAGCCCAGAGCCCGGGGTCGGGCGGGGATGGCCAATGAGCGGCGGCGGCGCCGGGCGGCGTCACCCGTCTCCGGGCAGAGTTCGGCGCTGCGGGGCTCCCTCTGACACTCTGCCGCCGTCCCCCCGACCCACGGAAGTCCCCAAGGCCCCCGTCCCACCCCGTGTTCCCCCCTTGATCTCACCATGGCCATCCTGTGCTCACCCCACGGAATGGCCATGATCACCCCATGGTCACCCCATGGTCACCCTGTGGTCTCACCAAAATGATGCCACCGTCACCACTTTGTCACCCCATTCTCATCCCATATTACTTCTGTTCCCTCCCATTTTCCCCTCATGGTCGCACACCATTTTCTGCCCGTGCTCACTCAGTGTTTTATTCATCGCTCCTCGTGGTCACTCACTGGTCACCAAAGACCAGCATAGATCACCAGAGACCACTGAAGACTTCTGAAGACCACCAGTGACCACCGAAGAGCACCAAAGACAACCATGGATCACCAGAGACCACTGAAGATCACAAAGACCTCCTAAAGACCCCCCATGCAAGCACAGAAGGGTCGAATATGTACTGGAACCTCATCCTTATGTCATCAATGGATCTGGGTGGGTGGCAGTGGCTGCGTTTAGGTCAGCATACGGGGAAAGCAGGGATGTCCCACCCGTGACCCCTCTCCAAAACTGCTCCTGAATGAGTTTCCCCCCTCTGACCCTTTTATTTTTAATGGGTTTTGGGGATTTATCATCAATATTTGCGGAGTGACGGAGGGGGCGTGGCCACAGCGGAGCCGAAAGCGAAAGCAGCGGAGCGCGATGGCTGCGGGGCTGCGGCTGCTGCTGGCGGGTGAGGCCCGACCCCCCCCCCGAACCCCTCGTGTCCCACCCCCCACATCAACTCCCCCGTTCTGAGCCTCTTCCCCACCCCTAGGGTTCTTCTGGTCCCAATATAGGGTGGAAGTCGCCGCCTCCCCTCCGCCCCCCCCCGCTCCAGTGCGTTGCGCGCTGCTGGAGAAGGAGGGGCGCAGGGGGGGGCTGCCGGGGGGGGGAAAGGCCCGTCCTGCACTGCTGCGCTTTGAGGGGGACGCGGAGACCCCTCCCGAACCCGGCCCGAAGCCCGAAGTCACCTTCAGTGTCAGCGGTACGTGGGGACCCCCCGGCACCGTGCTGTGCCCCCCCCCCCCTTGTCCCCACCCCCCCCTATGTCCCCACCTCCTTTACTTCCCACAGTGTTCCCATCGCCCCTCAAAATGTCCCCAATGTCCCCCAAACCCCCTCCCCCCCATGACCCCCCCGGTTCCTATAATCCCCTCATGATCACAGTGTCCCCAACATTCCCATTACTCCCCATATCCCCATTATTCCCAAAATGTCCCCATGTCCCTCAGTGTCCCCATCACCCCCATGTTCCCAAGGTCTCTGTTGCTCCTCCATGTCCCTATGGTCCTTATCATTCCCAAATTGTCACCAATGTCCCCAAAATCCTCATTACCCCCCCACGTCTCACCAAGGCCACCAAGATTCCCATTACCCCCGATATCCCGATTACCCCCCAAATGTCCCCAATGTCCCCCCAGAGACCTCATTAACCCCAGTAGCTCCCAAACTGTCCCCATTGACCCCATTAACCCCAAAATGACCCCATAAACCCCCAACCCCATGCCCCCAGACCCCTTTGTCCCTCTCACCTCTCTCTCTCCCGCAGACCCCTGGGGGGCTCTAACCCCACTCGGGGTCCCCCCTCGGGCTCCCCCCAGCTGCGAACTGAACCCCACGAACCCCCAGACCGTCTCTGCCCCATGGAGCCGCCCTCTGCACCCTGACGCCCGCAGCCCCCCAACCGCGGGGGGGCAGTGGTGGTTGGCGGCGGTGGGGACCCCCCAGTACAGCGCCACTGCGCTGCTGCAGGGGGGGGCGGGCACAGAAGTAACCATCGCTGCTGCCGGTAAGGGGGTGCCTCGGTGTCCCTCCCTGGGTGTTCCCATGTCCCTATCCGTCTCTCAGTGCGTCCCCATGTGTCCCTATAACACCCATGTGTCCCCATGTCCCCTCACCTTCCCATGTCCCCCAGTATCCCCATGTTCCCTAATATCCCCATGTCCCCTCACATCCCCATGTCCCCTCAATGTCTCCATATCCCCTCAGTATTCCCATGTCCCCTCACCTCCCCATGTCCCCACAGTGTCCCCATGTCCCCTTACCTTCCCACATCCCCCAGTGTCCCCAAGTCCCCTCACCTCTCCATGTCCCCAAGTGTCCCCATATCCCCTCACCTCCCCATGTCCCCCAGGGTCCCCATGTCCCCTCATCTCCCCATGTCCCCTCATCTCCCCACATACTCCAGTGTCCTCATGTCCCTCCAATGTCCCCACGTCCCCTCAGTGTCCCCATGTCCTCCTGTGTCCCCATGTCCCCTCACCTCCTCACATCCCCCAATGTCCCCAAATCCCCTCACCTCTCCATGTCCCCAAGTGTCCCCATATCCCCTCATCTCCCCATGTCCCCCAGTATCCCCATGTTCCCCAATGTCCCCATGGCCCTTCACATCCCTATGTCCCCTCAATGTCTCCATATCCCCTCAGTGTCCCCATGTCCCCTTACCTCCTCACATCCCCCAGTGTCCCCAAATCCCCTCACCTCTCCATGTCCCCAAGTGTCCCCATATCCCCTCATCTCCCCATGTCCCCCAGTGTCCCCATGTCCCCTCATCTCCCCACATACTCCAGTGTCCTCATGTCCCTCCAATGTCCCCATGTCCCCTCAATGTCTCCATATCCCCTCAGTATCCCCATGTCCCCTCACCTCCCCATGTCCCCACAGTGTCCCCATGTCCCCTTACCTTCCCACATCCCCCAGTTTCCCCAAGTCCCCTCACCTCTCCATGTCCCCAAGTGTCCCCATGTCCTCCTGTGTCCCCATGTCCCCTCACCTCCCCATGTCCCCGCAGTGTCCCTGGCGGTGCTCACCAACACCCCAACACTCCGGGTCCGTGTGGGGTCCCCCACCCACCTGCACTGCGCCTTTGCCGCCCCCCCGTCCCCCTTTGTCCTCGAATGGCGTCACCAGAGCAGGGGTGCGGGTCGGATCCTTCTGGCCTATGACAGTTCCACCGCCCGCGCCCCCCACACCACCCCCGGGGCCGAACTGCTGCTGGGGACACGGGGTGGGGACGGGGTGACGGAGGTGACGCTGCGCCTGGTGAGGCCATCACCAGGGGATGAGGGCACCTACATCTGCGCCGTGTTCCTGCCCCATGGGCACACGCAGACGGTGCTGCAGCTCGACGTCTTTGGTGAGTCCACGTGGGGCTGGAGGTGTTCCTGTGGGGTGTGGGGTTGGGTGGTGATCCTATGGGGTGTGTGAAACCAGGTGGTATTCCTATTGGTCATATAGGGCATACGGTGGTATTGCTATGGGTCATACAGGACATATGGGACCAGGTGGGATTCCTGTGGGGGCTATAGGGTGGATGGGACTGGGTGGTATTCCAATGGGATGTGATTCCTATAGGATGACATGATTATATATATATCATCCTATAGGATGATATGGTATGATATGGCATGATATGGCATGATATATGATATGATATGATATGATATGATATGATATGATATGATATGATATGATATGATATGATATGATATGATACGATACATGGGATGATGATTCCTATAGGATGGGGTGGCATCGTCCCATAGTTCACCTATAGGTTTATAGGGGGGGATGAGCCCTGTAGGATGGACCCGTATGGGCTATATGGGACCAACGTCCCCCCACATGTCTTCCAGAGCCCCCCAAGGTGACGCTGTCCCCAAAGAACCTGGTGGTGACCCCAGGGACATCAGCAGAGCTGCAGTGCCATGTGTCTGGCTTCTACCCCTTGGATGTGACAGTGACGTGGCAGCGCCGCGCGGGGGGCTCGGGGCCATGGCGATCGCCGGGGGGCACAGTGATGGACAGCTGGACATCGGGCCACCGCCGGGCTGCTGATGGAACCTACAGCCGGACGGCGGCAGCACGGCTGATCCCCGCACGTCCCCAACACCATGGGGACGTCTACAGCTGCGTCGTCACCCACACTGCACTGGCCAAACCAATGCGCGTCTCCGTCCGACTGCTCGTGGCTGGTGAGGGGGCTGTGGGGGTGTTGGAGACATGTGGAGGTATTGGGATGGGGGGGCCGTGGTTAGGAGGGACATCATGGCTGGGGACACCAAGGGGCACTGGAACTGAAGTTGGGGACATCAAGAGACATTGGGACCGCGGTTAGGAGTGTGACAGGGACATCAGGGCTGTGGCTTGGGACAACGAGAGATGCATGGATTTGGGTTGGGGACCGCAGCCCCAGGGTTGGAGACCCCACCCAGCGTGGTGACACCGTGCTTAAGGCTGTCCTTGTCCCCAAAGGCACTGAGGGGCCACACCTGGAGGACATCACGGGGCTCTTCTTGGTGGCTTTTATCCTCTGCGGCCTCATCCGTTGGCTCTACCCTACAGGTGAGTGTTGTTCCCACATCCCAGAGCCCCCACATCCTCACACCCCATGACCCAGTGTCCCCATGAGCAATGTCGTTGTGTCCCAGTGTCCTAATGATGCCAAGTGTCCCCATGTCCTCCCACATCCCACATGTCCCCACATCCCCCGTGTCCCCATATCCCCCCATGTCCCCATCCGTTCACTCTTTCTCTCCTCTCAGCTGCACGACCCGAAGAGGAAACCAAGGTAACAACCCCCAAAAAACCCCAAAATACCCCCAAACACCTCGAAACACCCCAAAACTCACCATTCTCATTCCCGTGCCTTGCAGAAATCACAGTGACCTCCACTCCAGCTCTCAGCACCTCAGCTTCGGATAAAGAGTTTTTCACCCCAAAATGTGCTGTCTCCGTGTGGTGGTGTCCTCACAAACCAGATCTGGGTGTATGGGGGAGGGAACTGGGGGCAAACTGGAAGCACTGGGAGGAAGTCTTGGGTTGGTGAGGCAGCTGAGTGGCACTGGGGACATCTGGATGCCATCCCCTATGGACATCTGTGTGACATGGGGATGGGATTGGGTGACACTGGGATCCCATCCCAAGTTGGACATGGGGATGCCATGAGGGACGGCCAGGTCCCATCGCATGTTGACATCCGGGTGACATTGGGTGGTCATTTCCCAACCCATGGAGGCATCTGGATGACAGTGGGGACACCTGGGTGGACATCTGTGTCCCATGCCACACGGACCCCTGGATGGCATTGGGAATGGACAGGTCTTGTCCCATAGAGGACATCTGGGTCCCACTAAGGACATCAGGGCCCCATCAGGGTACATGACTGGGTGATGGTGAGGTCACCATGATGGGAGCAGTGGAGGAGCTCGTGCTGAACATGGCCTGGTCACAGAGGGAAATGTCGGTTAAACATGAAGGGAAAAAGGGGGGATACGGGATGAGAATGAGGTGACAAAGAGGTGATGGTGGCATCATTAAGGTGAGACCACTGGATGACCATGGGGTGACCATGGGGTCACCGTGGACATTCCGTGGGATGAGCACTGGATGGCCATGGTGAGATCATGGGGGGGAGCACGGAGGGGAACGGGGGCCTTGGGGACCCCCGTGGGGCGGGGGGACGGCGGCAGAGTGTCAGAGGGAGCCCCTCAGCGCCGAACTCCGCCCGGAGACGGGTGACGCCGCCCGGCACCGCCGCAGCTCATTGGCCATCCCCGCCCGGCCCCGGGCTCTGGGCTGGCGCGGGGTGCCGGGTTCCCATCGTCCGGCGGCAGCAGGCATGGGGAGCGGGCGCGTCCCGGCGGCGGGGGCCGTGCTGGTGGCACTGCTGGCGCTGGGAGCCCGGCCGGCCGCCGGCACGCGGCCCTCGGGTGAGCTGGGAGCCGCGGCGCGGGGACGGCGCTGCGTCCGCCCCGGAGGAACCGCCGGAGCCCTTGTGGACGTGCGAGGCGCTCGGGGCTCCGGAGGGATGGACGGGGGGGGGGGGGACAGAGAAGTCGAGGCGGGCAGCGGGGCCGGGGAGGGGCGGGGGGTCTGGCGGGTGGCGGCTGTGAGCCCTGACCGTGCCCTCTGCCCGCAGCGTTCTTCCTCCACGGTTTTATATCTGAGTGCCAATTCCTGAACGGCACCGAGCAGGTGAGGTTTCTGGAGAGGAAGATCTACAACCGGCAGCAGTACGCGCACTTCGACAGCGAAGTGGGGAAATATGTGGCCGATACAGCGCTGGGAGAGCGCCAAGCTGAATACTGGAACAACAACACCCAGATTATTGAGTACAAACGGGGTCAGGTGGACAATTACTGCCGGCACAACTACGGGGTTGGGGAGTCCTTCACGGTGCAGAGGAGCGGTGAGTGCCGCGGGGCACAGCGCGGGCGGCCGGGCACGCGCCGCGTTCTGGCGGTCGGTCGGCAGCTCTCCCCCTGTGCCCCGCAGTGGAGCCCAAGGTGCGGGTGTCGGCGCTGCAGTCGGGCTCCCTGCCCGAAACGGACCGCCTGGCGTGCTACGTGACGGGCTTCTACCCGCCGGAGATCGAGGTGAAGTGGCTCGTGAACGGGCGCGAGGAGACGGAGCGCGTGGTGTCCACGGACGTGATGCAGAACGGGGACTGGACGTACCAGGTGCTGGTGGTGCTGGAGACCGTCCCGCGGAGCGGGGACAGCTACGTGTGCCGGGTGGAGCACGGCAGCCTGCGGCAGCCCGTCAGCCAGCCTTGGGGTAAGGCCCCGGGCCCCGGCCCCGCCGCGGGGGGAGCGGGAGCGGGAGCGCGGCCCCCGGCGCTGAGCCCCCCCCACCTTGGTCCTCGCAGAGCCGCCGTCGGACGCGGGCAGGAGCAAGCTGCTGACGGGCGTGGGGGGCTTCGTGCTGGGGCTCGTCTTCCTGGCGCTGGGGCTCGTCGTGTTCCTGCGCGGTCAGAAAGGTGAGCGCTGGGAGCGGGGCTGCGCTGGGGGGGGGGCGGGGGTCTGCGGCCGCGCTGACCTCGTCTCACTGTGTTTCAGGGCGCCCCGTCGCCGCCGCTCCAGGTAACGTCCCGCCCCGTCCCGTCCCGTTCCCCTTCCCGTTCCCGAGCCCGGCGCGGGGCTCAGCTCTGCCCGTCTCTCCCCGCAGGGATGCTGAATTAGCTGCTGCCCCGCCGAGCCGCTCCATCCGCACTCCCCGCATCCCCGGCCGTCGCCTCGGCTCTCCCTCGGGCTGCCCCCGCGTCTCTTCGAGCTGTCATCACGATGCACGTTTTGTCCCCATCCTAATAAACGCGCTGACTTTGTCGCCGCTGTTCGCTGCCCGTGAACCGTTGGGGACTTTCCGTTCCGCGGGGGGGGGTGAGGGGGGGGGAGGGAAGTGAAAGCGTGATGGGGAAGCGAACCCAGCGCCCTATGGGCCCCGCGGGGCAGGGAGTGGTGGGCCTGGGGTCGGTTTGGACTCAACCTTGGTGGTCATTTCCACCCACAGGGAGCTCACGGCCACCCAACGGCCCTCATTGAGCCTCCACGGTCACACACATCACCTTTCTGTCACCCCGTGTTTCCTCTGAGGTCTCTCGGTGGTCACCCCATGTTTCCCCAAACCCTTCACGTCCCCTCCCTCATCTCTCCCTATTGACCACCCGGCCCACCCCTATGATAACCCAAAGTCAGCACCAGCGGTGTGGGGATGCAGACACGGGGCCCTGGCTCTGTCCCTACAAGCACGGGGTGGTGACAGCCCTCACAGCACCATTTGTCACCTCGTCATCTGTCACCCGGCAGAGGACACGCAGCCACAGCCCGGCTCAACTCGAATAATATTTTCTTTATTTACATGTTAAAGAATCGAAAGGTTGGAAACATACAGTAAGATGAAAACACGGCTCTAAGGGTCTAACAGTGGGGCAGGAGGGTGAAAGAAGGGGGGGAAAAAGAAAAGGGGGGGGGGGAAAACCCAAAACGAGTAGAAAAAAATTATACAGTCAACGTAAAAAAGGGGTGGCCCTCCCTCCCCCAGTGGGAACATGCGGCGCTGCGTGCCGGGGGGATTTATGTACAGGGGCCGGGCAGCTCCAATAAATTAAAACCTCCAGATACAACGGGGTGGGGTGCAGAGCCCCTCACGGTGTGGTTTTCCTTCTTTAAATGCTTTTTTTTTTTTTTTTTTAAATTTTTTTTTAATTTTTTCTCTTTTTTTTTTTTTTATATTTTTCTTAAAAACCCCAAACCTTTTTTCTCCCCCCCCCCTTTGTTTTGGAAAAAAATCCCAGAAGTCAGGAGAAAGAAGAAAAAAAAAAAAAAAAAAAAAAAAAAGCCAACCCTAACACAACAAACAGTAAAACCTGCTGGGGGGCACTGCTGACCCCCCCTTGTCCGACCCCACAGCCCCACACTGCCCTGGGGGTGTGCAGGGGCCTCCGGTCACACCGGGACCCCCAGCGGAGTCCATGGGGTGTCCCCTGGGCTGCTGGGGGGCTCCCAGTCCGCTCCACGCCAGCCCGGTCCTGCAGAGCCGCTCGGGACGTCGCCCCATGCAGTGCTGTGGGGTTTAACCCGAATCCGAGTCGCTGGTGTCCGAGGACGAGGAGCTGGAGCTGGAGCTGCTGGAGTCGGAGCTGGAGCTGGAGGCGCTGAGCCGCGAAACGGCCACCTGCTGCGCCGACTCGGGCTTCTCGTTGGCTGCAATGGGACAGAAGAGTGCTCAGCACCACGGTGGATCGCACCCCAATCCCACCCTGGAGCCCATGCTCACCCTTTTTTGGGGGTTTCTTGGCGGAGTTGAGCTGCCCGCTGACGTCCTGCAGCCGTTTCTCCAGCTCTCGCTTCTTCTCCAGTGCCAGTTCCTCTTTCGTCTTCCCCACTGGCTTCTTCATGGCTGTGAGAGGTTGGGTTCAGCCCCGCGCCGCCCCGCCTCCCCCCCAGGGCCTCCCCCTCCTGAACGCAGCCCCCCACTCACTCTCACTGTAGGGTTTGCGGGGTTTCTTCCGCAGGCAGGACAGCACGTAGCGCTCCAGCTCGCGCAGCGTGGAGGGTTTGAGGGTCTCGAAGTCGATCTCGATCTCTTCGGGGTTGGAATCACGCAGGGAGGGCTCCCGGGACTGGATGATGTGCACCACGCGGCCCAGCTTCTCCCCGGGCAGTTTGTTGATGTCCAGACTCAGCTGCCTCTTCTCATCGTACGTCATTGGTTTGCTCTCCTCTTCCTCCTCTGAATCATAGAGGGCGGGCGGAGGCGGCAGCGCCGCTTTTGCTGCTTTCTTTGAGTTCCTGCAGGAAGCAAAGCACCATCAGGAAGATAAACCTCAGGAGTCACCCCACAGCTTAACCACAGTCCCCCAGAAAGCAGCCTGCACTCACTTGGAGCCGCCCCCGCCGCTCCCCCCGCCGCCGCCCTTCTTGGCTTTGCGGAGCTGCGCCTGACGCGCCCGGCTCTCCTCGTCTCCTCCTCTCCCTTTGTGCTTCTCCGATTTCTTCTTTTTCTTTTTCTCCCGCTTCTTTTTGGGTTTGGAAACGGGGCCCTGTGAGAGGGCAGCCAGCTGCTCGTGCACGGCCCGCAGCTGTGGGGGGAGACAGGGGGTGAGGCGGGCATGGGGAGCGGGCACAGGCAGCAGCACCGGCCCGGCTCCGGTCCTCACCTGCTCCTGCAGCTCCGCCAGGCGGTTGGCGCGTTCCTCCTCTGAGTCCGAGCTCTCCTCGCTCTCCGACGAGCTCTCGCTGCTGCTCTCGTCCTCATCATCATCCTCATCGTCTTCATCTTCATCGTCCTCATCGCTGGAGGATTCCTCGGAGGAGGATTTGGACAGGGCTCCAAGCAGCGGGGCGGACACCGAGGGCGGGCTGGCGTCCTGCGGCTCGTCGGGCATCTTGGCGTAGCTGAACTCAAAGACGTCCTGAGAGAGAGGACACAGAGGGGTGAGCTGGGTGGGCAGGGGGCTCCTGGGGCTGCTGGGCAACCCCACCCACCTGCAGCTTGCGGGCCATGGCCACCACGTCATGGTCGGGCGGGTTGTATTTGTAGCAGTTGGAGAACATTAACCGGACGTCGGCGGCAAACTCCTGCGCGTCGTGGTAGTCCCGGTTCTCCATCTTCCGCTGCAGGGAGGGAAGGGGGTGAGCAGACCTCAAAGCCACCCCCACGAGGCCATGCCAACACCCGCGGGGTCCCCGAGCGAACCTTGATGGTGCTGAGGTCCATGGGGTGCTTGATGATCTCATGGTAATCGTGCAGCCCCAGCGCCGAGGCATCGACCGGCTTGTAGAAGGGCCACGCGTAGGCAGCGTGCTTCTTGGAGAGCAGCTCCTTCAGGATGCCATTGCAGTATTTGAGCTGCTCCGACAATTTGCCCTTTTTGGAGGTCTGGTGCTGCTGGGAATCCGGCAAGTCCTTCTTGGGGGGTTTGATGGGGCGGCCGCTCTCGCGCCGCGCGGGGATTTTGGCCGCCTTGGCCTCCAGCAGCGTGGCCGACGGGGAGGATTCGCCGCTGGTGGCGATGATGGCGGTGGTGGTGGGGGTGGTGGTGTCTGCTTTCCGCTTGACGCCCTTTTTCTACCAAAATACAGAAAGGTTGATGAGCGCGAGGCCCGGCGCTGCCCACGGAGCCTCCTCCCGCCAGCACAGAGCTCCCATCTCCCACCTTGGCCACGGGTTGGGTGGGCGCAGGCGCAGCCAGCACGGCCGGGGCAGCGGAGTGCAGCGATTTGAGGAGCGGAGCGGAGATGACAGACGGGTGGGGAATGTTGACGATGGTGGTGGCGATGTCGGGGCTCGGGGTGTACACAGCGGTGTGGGACACAGAGGACACAGCCGGCACTTGCTGAGCAGCTGTGAGGCCTGCGAGGAGCGCTGCGGACAGGCAGAACCGCCGTTAGCAGCCAAGTACCTCCAGTGCTCCACCTGAAGCGCAACCCAAAGAGCCCCAGGTACCTGCTGCCCGCGACGCTCCCTTCTTGTGGCTGTTCTTGGCCACCGGGACCACGATCTCCTGCTCTTCTGGTGGCATCTGGGCCACCTTCTGCAGGAAGATCTTCTCCAGGGTTTGGGCCATCAGCACAATGTCATCCGTGGGCTACGGGGACAAGCGGAATGTCACGGGATGCAGAGGTGGCACCGCAGGCCCCAAAGAATCCACGCCACAGCCCTCACCTTGTTGTAGATGTAGCAGTTGGTGAACATGGTGTTGAAGTCCTGCATGCACTCAGCTGCCCCCCAGTAGTAGTTGTTCTCCAAGCGCCGCTTGATCGTCCCCATGTCCATGGGCTGCTTGATGATCTTGTGGTAATCCTGCACAGCAGATGGAGGACAGTCAGCGCCACATCGGTGACCGCACCGCACCCCTCCCGGCCCCAGAAGCGGTTGTTGGGGGTTTTTAGGAGCTCAACATCCCCCAAAGCATCCGGAGGCTGACACGCACACAGATCCGCTCTCGCACCACGCACCAAAAGCAGGGCAAAGGGGTGCAAAGGGATGGAAAAACACCTCCGGGTCTGGTCCCCGCCCGAGAGTGCCACCGTGCTGCTCTGAAGGGACCTTCGGGTGCTCTTGTGGGGCGCCTACGCTATGGGGACAGCCAAAACACCGCTGTCCGCAGCATGAGGTGCAAATGGGGCCGCTAACGCTAAAGTAAGAGCAAACCTATGTGGAATTTACCTCTGGGCTTTAAATCCTTGGGCGCCACAGGTGCACGGGGGGCTGGCGTTTAATATTGGGGTCACAAGATGTCTTCTACAAATTCATGGATGGGAATCTGCAAAATGCATTCAGGGCACAAGAGATTAGGTGAGGAAACGTCCGGGTTCCCTCTAGAGCAGCTGCGTCTCCTCAGCCATACCCGTGCGGTGGCACTGGGAGGGGACGGCAGCTCTGAGGACAACAGGTCACCTACTGGGGGGCTTCAGAGCCCGTGGGGTTGGGGCTACGCCTCTAAGAGAGGGTGAGGCCAGCACAGCCCAGGCACCTGCAGCTGCATCTCTGTGGTGGAGCCCATAGAGGGGACAACGCCGTCCCTGTGGCACTCTCAGGCTGGGGACCGCGGCTCGGGGTGGCCCTCAGCACCCGGGGGACAAATGTGGGGACACACAGCCATGCTGGGGGACCCGCAGGAGGGGGCACGTTACCGGCAGACCCAGCTTGACGGCGTCGACGGGCTGACGGAAAGGCCAAGCGAACTGGTGCTTCCACAGGGCTTTCATCACCACTTTGTGCAGGTACTGCAGCTGGTTGGTGACCCGGCCGGGCTTTTTGGGGTTCGAGACCTCTGGCGGAGGGGGGTTTGCCTGGGGGGTCTGCAGGGCCGGCACCGAGGCCATGGTGGGGCTCTCGAAGCCCTCGTAAAGCAGCGAGGGTTTGCGGATGCGTTTGCCCGGGGTCGATTCCGTTGCCAAACCCATAAGCCCGGCATTTCCCTCCCCCAGAATCCTGCAAGGGAGCAAAAGACATCATGAGCGGGGACGGGGCCAGCGTTCCACCGCCAAGGCGCACCAAAACGGCTCAAAAAACAGCAAAAAAATAATCAAAAAGAAGAAGGTGGCAGCAAACAAAGAGGAGGTGCAGGGGGTGACCTCGGTGCCCAGCAATTTCACCACCCTGGGGTACGACAGCCTGCGCTACAGCGTGACAAGGCAGCGCCCACTCAGACCCTAAACTGGAAACACAACAGTGGACACCAGATGTTTGGTAATGGGCACAGAGTTTAAGTGGGAAAGTGATTTAAGCGGCTGGGAGATGTGGGATATCTGCAGCACGAGGAGAATTTATCACTAGGAAAATAAGGGGAATGTCGAGCACTGGGGCTGCTTTCTCAGACAGCTCCCAGGGTGTCCCGCATCCCGCCAAGGACGCAGTGGGAATGACAAGTAAGGAAGGTGACACAAGGACACAGCGGCCCCATCAGCGGTGCTGTAGGGTGGGAGGACAGGGTGAGACCCCTCAGTGTGGGGAATGTGCCCCTGAAAGCAGCTCAATCAGCAGGGCCCTGAAGGCTGCCAGGCCCTTGTGATGCTGACCCCAAGGACCAGGGGGGCGAGGAGTGGATAAATGGGGGTTGCCCAGACAGGATCCATGGGAAAAGCAGGGCTGCCAGGCTCCTGTAGGACCTGTGCCCCTGTGTCCCTGACAGAATCCATATGGACTGCAGGGCTGCCGGGTCCCCACATCCCTGAAGGATCCACAAGAATGGGAGGTGGATAAGCGGGAACAAGCAGCAGAAAAATGGGATTCAGTGACCCCAAATTCAGAGCTTTGCGACACAAAAGCCCCGTACCTCTGGTGGAGGTCCACACTGCACCCCAATCCCCAGGCAATGAAGGGGCAGCGGCAGGGAGCCGTTGTGTGCCTATATCCCTGACCCCAAAGGATCCACGGAGATGGGGAATGGATAAATGGGGGTGGCTCTTTAGGAACTAGGTCCCATGCCCCTGCCCTCAAAGAATCCATGGGGACAGCACTGTCAGATGCACTGTAGGACCCAGGGCTTCATATCCCTGTCCCCAGAAGATCTATGGGGATGACTATACTATGCACCTCCCCGTGTCCCTGCTAGGATCCATGGGGACAGCAGCCTACCAGATCCCCTGTAGGATCCAAAGCCCTAAAAGCAGCTTGGTGGGTGAATGGAAAGGAACAGTGGGTCCCTAAAGGGTGCCAGGTCACCACGTCCCAGTCCCCAAAGGACCCACAGGTACAAGGAATGAATAAATAGGGAGAAGCAGCATCTCAGTGGGATACAACTGATATCAGGTGCAGAGATTTTGGACACATCAGCCTCATCTCCCCTTAGGATTCAGGTCCCCATGCCTCTGTCAGAACTATGGGGACAGAGAGGCTGACGGATTCCCCATGGGACTGAGTGCCTGTGTCCCTGACCCCAAAGAATCGATGGGGACAGAGAGCAGATAAACAGCGAAAGCCCTGTAAGATCCAGGTCCCAGTAAGGATCCATGGGGACTGCGGAGCTGCCACGTCCCCGTCCCCATGCAATCGATCCACGGGGCTGAGGAGCACATAAACGAGGACAACCGGCAGGCAAACGAGATGCAATCGGCCCCACGTGGAACGCTAGGACACGGCAGCCCCACACCGCCATCCCCACAGAACTGCGATCCCCGTCCATAACTGCCAACCCCCCCGGTCCCCATTCCTGCCCCTCATCACCTACTTGCTCTGGGGATTCACATTCTGCAGCATGCCGGCGGCTGCGTGCCCGGCCCTGGCTCCCGGCCTTCCTCCTCCACCTCCTCCTCCCGCCGCCGCCTCCTCCGACGTCCCCCCCACTTTGCCCACCGAGCAGTGCCCGTTAAGGCAGCGGCCCTCGGCCGGGCATGAGGCGGCGGCTCCGGCCGGGCCCCGCCGCGCGCCCTCACATCAGCGGAGAAAATGGCGGCGGGGCCTGGATGGAGAGGGAGGACCTTCCTGCTCTCCGCTGCGCTCGGAACCCGCCGCGACGCCGCCGATATAGGACTGGGAACGCCGCTGGGAGCCGGATGGATCCTCGGAAGGGCGGCGTGAGGCGGATGGAAGGCGGGCGGAGGGCGGATGGAGGCGGATGGTTCAGCGGGAGGGCTCCATCTTGGCTCGTAGGCCCCGAAGAGAGATCGGTGCCGGCGGCCGCAGGCAGGGGTCGCTACGGAGGCCGGGGAGGGTCCGGTGGAGCCGTCCGGGAGCGCGAAGGCGGGGGCTGGGCCCGCCCGGTGGAGGATGGAGGCGGATTGGGGCCGCCCCCCAGCGCGCGCCGAGCCCGACCCGCACCGTCCCTTCGTCCCCACGAAATGGCGCCGCTCGGCCTGCCCCCGGCCGCCCTTATATAGACACCACCTGGATGCTGATTGGTGGGCGGACGCGCTGACGTCAGCCACCCGCTTGCACCCGCCCCACTGCTGCCTCATTGGGCGGCAGTGCTCACCGCGCAGCGCTCCTCTTGGCCGCCGCACACGCCACTCACCCGCGCCGCTCCCCCCCGCCCTTCCGCCCGGCACTATGGTTGTCATTGGTCGGCGCTGCCATTCCCGGCGCGGCGATTGGCCACCGGGGATCACGTGAGGGCGGCGCTGTTGGCTGTTGTTGTCGCGCGCGAAGGTGCAGAGGGAGGGGGAGGGCTGAGGCGGGCGGCGCCATTTTGTGTGGCGGCGGCCAACGGGCGCGGGCGTCCCGGGGGCTCGGACCCTCCGCCCAAAGGCTCTTCAGAGGGCTCAGCAGACCCCAATCTGTCCCAACGGGGCTCGGTGGGGCTCTCCCGGCCGGCAGCGGCCATCGGGCAGCGGAGCTGCAGCGGTCCGCGAGCCGTGGGCTGAATTGTGGTGAGGCGGTGAGCCGGGCCCCGGGGATCCTGAGGGGTCCTGAGGTAATCGCGAACCTCAGCGCTGTCCTGGGGGGTTCAGTGCCACCCTACGGTGGCCCTGGGCCCTCAGACCATCCCCTGCCCCGCTCCCACAACGATCCGGGGGGGGGTTGAGGCCACCCCATGGCTATTCTGAGGTGCTCCGTGCCCCTCCTCCCCACGGCAATCCTGGGGGGCTCACAGCTACTCCAAAGCGACCCTACCGCAATTCGGAGGGTCTCAATACCACCCCACAACAACTGGGACCCTCAAAGCCTTCCCCCCTCAAACCAATTCTGGATCCCTCAAGGCCGCTCCACACCAACGCTGGAGGTCTCAACCCTTCCCTCCCCCCCAACACACACACCGGTTCTACGGTCCCTCAGAACCACCCCAGAGCGATCCTGAGACGTTCCAGAGCCCCTCTGTAATAACCTTTAGTTTCTGAAGGCCACCCCACAGCACGGAGGTCTCCGCTGCCTCCTCCCCTGGCAATCCTGGGGGCTCGGTACCACCCCACAGCAATTTCGAGGCGCTCAGAGCTCCCACACAGCAATCCTGGGGTCCTCGAGGCCACCCCACGCCGATCTCAGGGTGCTCAGTGCCACCTCACAGCCGCCCCACGCCGACCTCGGGGTCCTCACGATCACCGCACGCCAATTCTGAGAAACTCAATGCCACCCCGCAGCCAATTCCGGGGTGCCCCATTGCCTCTCCAAAGCCCCCACTCCAATCCGGGGTTGCTCAGTGCCACCCCACAGCCCCCCCCCCCCCCAAACCCACTCCTGGATACTCCACGGATACCCCAGCGCCCCAGGACAAATCTGAGTGTGCTCAATGCAACCCCCCGCGCAACCTCAGGCTGCCCCAGGACCCCCCCCAACTCACGCGTGACCCACAGACCCCCCGTTTCCTCCCCACCCCGAACCCCTCCGGCCCCACACGCCAAAGGTTCTCAAAGACCCCCCCGCAGCCATTCCGGACCCCAAGAGGGCTTTGGGGTCCCCCCACGGCGCTCCGCGGTGCCGCCCCCCCCCCCGCCCCGTGACACAGCACTTTGGATCCCCGCGGGCCCTCCCCGCCGCCGCCCCCGCGCGAACACCCAAACATGGCGCTTTTCGCCCCAAAAGCGCCGCGCACAAAGCGGCGCCGCCCATTGGTCGTCTGCCCGCCGTCTTCGCCCCCCATTGGTTTCTTCTATGGCGGAGGGGCGAAACCAGATTTGATGGACAGCTCGTGCTCACGTGTCCTCGCCCCCCCCGATTGGGTCTTTTTGGTTAAAAAAATAAAATAAAATCATAAAAAAAGGGCGAAGTTGCCCCATCCTCACTCACCTGAGCCGCTCCCACGGAGGGCCACGACCCCCGACCCGATATCATCCTCTCGTCGCCCCCTTAAAGCCCCGTTTTTGGGGCAAAAAATCAAAAAAAACATCCCAGGGCAGAAAAAGGAGCCACGCGCTACGTCAGCTGCGCCGCGATTGGCCGCCCGCCGTCACGTGATACCCCCGCGCCACTCCGACGGCCCCATTCATGGAGTCCGGGCGACTCTGCGGGGTCCTATCGCCGCTCCAAGGGGGGTGATGGGGCGCATGCGCAGTGCAGGGGGCATGTGAGGGAGGAGGGAGGGGTGGAGCTGTGGGGGTTCGCAGTGCTGCTGGGGTGCTGCGGTGGGGTTGCATGGCGTTGCAAGGTTGCAGCCATGAAGATTCACGGCATTGTAAGTGTGCATCTGTAGGGTGGTATTTCAAGAGTGCGCCTACGGGAGTGCCCGGCGTTGCAAGGTGCACCTCTGGACGCGTATGTCATTGCAAAGGGTGCAGCTGTGGAGGTGAATGGCATTGCAAGGGTGTATCTATGGGAGTGCACAGCACTGCAAGGGCGCACCTATGGGTGTGCCTGGCATCGCATGCGTGCATGTGTGGGGATGCATGGCACTGCGGGGGTGCACCAACGGGGGTGCTTAGGATCGTGAGTGTGCGCCTGTAGCAGTGCCTGGCATTGCAAGGATGCGCTCAGGATGCGTACGGCATTGCAGGGGTGCAGCTGCCGGCATTGCAGAGGGCCGATCTCTCCCGCAGGGCTGTGCAAACCTGACTGCGGTGCAGCGCTTCCAGCTCGGAGTGCGCATTGCAGTGCGGTGCATTGCAGTGCGAGCAGCCACTGCTGCAGGGAGTGTAGTGCACGCCCCGAAGATGCCCCCTCGGCTCCAAACCCCAACTTTTACCCCCCATATCCCACTCTTTTATCCCCCAAATATGTAGTTTTACACACAAAACACGTTTTTACCATCAAACCTCAGGTTTTTCTCTCAAAATCCCTCGCAAAAGCAACATCCGCGCTGTGATGAGGCACCCTGCGATCTGCGCAGCCCACTTGTCCCCTCCTTCATTAATTAGCAATGCTTACTAATTGCTAGCAGGTGGTTCAGCGCCTATTACAGCGTCGGGGCTCCCCGCTAGTTTCTTCTACCTAGCAACAAGTGACGCAAGGTAATTGCGGAGCGCAGCCATTGGTTGAGCCGCACGATCGCCGCCTGTCACAGCGCCGGTGTTCCCCGTGGATCTGTTCTGCCTAGCAACCGATGACGCGCACGGGTGTCCTACGGGCTTGTTCTTCCTGGCAACCACTGACGCGTAGAGCCGCGAGGCACGGCCATTGGCTGAAGTGATTGCCGGTAGCTGAGGGATGGGGGCTGCGAGCGGGCGCGGGGCGCTCGTGGCAGCGCTGCTGGGGGCGGCCCTGGGGAGCGTCAGAGCCGGTAGGGAGAAGTGGGGGCATGGGGTGGGCATGGGGTAGTGCCAGGGGTGTCGAAGATGCGTGTAAGGGGAGCGCAAGGGGCTGTGCAAGGAGTGGATCGTGCTCTGGGGTACAGGGTGGGCATGCACCGGTGCAAGGAGTTGTGCAAGGGGTGTTTGCGCATTGATGCAAGGGGAGGATGAGCAGGAGGGTGCTTGCGCGCATGCAGGGGGCTGTGCATGGTGTGGTTAGTGCATTAGGGGTTGAGTGTGAGAAATGGAGTGAAAGGGGTGTCGTGCGCTACTGGTTCAAGAGACTGTGCAAGGAATGCGTTGTGCTTTAGTGCAAGGGAGGAGTGCAAACAGGCGTACATTTGTGCAAGAGGCTCTGTGCATTAGTGCAAGGAGTGGCCGTGCACCGGTGCAAGGGGCTGTGTATGGAGTGCTTTGCGCATTAGTGCGGAGTATGTGAGCAGGAGAATGCACACGCTAATTAGCGCAGAGGTTGTGCGAGGCATTGTTGGTGCATCGGTGCAAGAGGAAGCGTAAGTGTGCATGAGTTGAGCTGCACTCAGCATGCAGTGTGTACACGTGCGGTGAGTGTGCCTGCAGCAGACGTGTCTGTGCGCAGTGTGTGTGTGTGCCTGCTGTCCCCGTGTCCCACACCCTGTCTGTGCCCGCAGAGCCATCGCTGCACACCCTGTCCGAGGTGCTCTTCTGCCAGCCGGACACGCCGTTGCTGGGGCTGTCGGTGGCCTTCGACTCGGAGCAGCTCTTCTCATTCGATGTCCCCAGCTCGCAGTGGCTGCCGCAGCTCCCCGATGGCCCCGAGTGGCCCGCAGGCACTGAGCAGCCCCAGGAGCTGAAGCACGACACCATGCTGTGCCTCATGCTGCGTGACGTGCTCACCAAGATTGCCACTGAGCAACAGCCAATGCCTGAAGCCAAGGGTGGGTGCTGCTGTCCCCGCTATGACCCTGCTGACGGGTCCCCAGCCATGTGTTCCCGATGATGCTGACCCCAGTGGACATCCCCAGTTGATGCAGCCCCATTGATGCGTCCCCCGTGGCCGTCCCTACTGACGCCATCCCCATTGATGTGTTCTCAGTGGACATCCCCAGTTGATCCTGTTCCCAGTGATGCTGTCCCCAGTTGACATCCCCAACTGGTGAAGTCCTTGTTGAAGTTGTCTTGATTCATTCATTCCTGCTGATGTGTTCCCAGTGGACATCCCCAATTGATGCTGACCCCACTGATCCTGTCCCAGTGGATGCATCCCCAGTGGACATCCCCAGTTGATCCTGTCCCCGTTGATTTATTCCGCATGGACATCCCCACTGATACCATCCCCACTGATGCATCCCCCAGTGGACATCCCCATTGATGTTAGCCCCTGTCATGCTGTCCCCATTGATGCTGCCACCAATGGACGTCCCAATCGCTGTTGTCCCCAACGATGTGTCCTCACTGATGTGTCCCCAGTCCATGCTGTCCACAGTGATGTGTCCCCAACAATACAACTTCCTGATGTACCCCCAGCTGATGCTATCCCCAGTGGTGCATCCCCAATGATGTTTCCCCAGTATGATGCTGTCCCCACTGATGCATCCCCCATTAATGCATCCCCATTGATGTGTCCCCATGGATGTGTCCCCCTGCAGGCATCCCGGTGGCTGACGTCTTCCTGCAGCAGCCGTTGCAGCTGGGCTATCCCAACACACTGGTCTGTATGGTGGGCAACATCTTCCCCCCGGCCATCACCATCAGCTGGCAGCGGGACGGCGTCCCCATCACCGACGGCGTCACCCAGCTCACCTACATCCCCATGGAGGACCTGAGCTTCATGCGCTTCTCCTACCTGGAGGTGACGCCTCACTCTGGTGACATCTACTCCTGCATTGTCACCCGCGAGAGGGACAACATGTCTGTGGTGGCTTATTGGGGTGAGTGGGGACGTGGGGCGATGCTTTGTGTCCCCGCAGCGGTGGCCGACTGGGGGTGTGGGCAGTGGGAGCAACGCTTTGTGTCCCCGCAGTGCCGCAGGATCCCATCCCTTCGGACACGTTGGCCATGGCGGTGTGCGGTGCGGTGACGGCGCTGGGCGTCCTGCTGGCACTGCTGGGTTTGGGGCTGCTGCTGTCCGCCCGCCGGCGTAGGATGTGGGGACAGCGGGGACAGTGGGGACATCGACCCCGTACTCATTGATATCCTCCACGAGTTGCTCCCTCGGCTTGGGAACGGTGGCAGTGATGTAATTAAAGCCCTTCGTTTGCAGCGCCATGTCTTCGTTTGTCTCCGCTCCGGGAAGGGTGGTAATTAACGGGGTTGGGCGTTGTCCCCAGGTAGCAAAGTCTGATCCCACTGCACCGCCCATGGGGTGATGTGGGGAGGAAGAGAAGAAGGAGGAAGGACGGGGGGGATGAAGGCTGCAATGCTCACCATGGGGCCGACGGGTTTCGGGGTGCTGGGGGCGATGGGGCTGGTGCTGAGCTGCGGGGCAGCAGGTAGGACGTGGGGCAGCGTGGGGTTTTTGGGGTGAAGCATGGGGGGTTTTAGGGCACAGCATGGGCTTTCCGGAGTGCAACGTGTGGGTTTGGGGGTGAAACATGGGGGGTTTGGGGGTGCAGCATGAGTTTTTTGGGTGCAAAATGGGGTTTTTGGGGTGCAACGTGGGTTTGGGGGAGCAGTGTGAGTTTTTAGGGTGCAACATGGGGTTTTAGGGTACAGTGTGGGGCTTTGGAGTGCAGCATGGGCTGCTGCATGTATTCATAGTGCACAATGTGGGGTTCTTGGGGCACAGTGTGAGTTTTTAGGGTACAATGTGGGATTTCTGGGGTGCACTATGAGCTTTCAGGGTACGACGTGAGGTTTTTGGGGCGCAGCATGGGGTTTTAGGGTGCAGCCGGGGCTTTGGGGTGCAGCCCCAGCGCTGTGCCCACCCCGTGCCCCCAACGCAGGCGCCTTCGTGGTGCACGTGGCCAGCTCCTGCCTGCTGACAGCCAACGGCTCCCTGGGGGGCTTCGACCTCACCGTGGCCTTCAACAAGAACCCCCTGGTGTGCTACAACCCCGACAACCACACCTTCTACCCCTGTGACTGGGGGCTGCTACATGACGACGTTGCCGTTTTGGTCGCCACCGCCCTAAATGATAGTGCCACGTGGGTGCAGCGTGCAGAGGCGCGCAGACAGGCATGCACTGAGCTGTCTGCACAGTTCTGGGCACAGACAGCACTGCGGAGGAGTGAGCACTGCTGCATGCAAGTGGAGCGTTGCAAACGGGGGGCATTGCAAGGAGTTGTTGCATGGGGGTGTTGCAACGGGGTGATGCACAGCTGGGCATTGCAGAGGGCGCTGCACGGGGATGTTGCAAAGGGAATTGCATGGGGACATCATGCAGGGGGTTGAATGGGACTTTGCTTGGGGACGTTCCAAAGCAATGGAGTGGGAGATTGCAAAGGGACGTTGCATGGGGACTTTGCACCGAGCATTGCAGGGGATGCACACGAGAAATTTGCATGGGGAAAGCACAGAATGCAGCATGGGGTCATTGCATGCGGAATTGAGAGGGACTTTGCACAGGGAAATGCAAAGGGGCGTCACAAGGGGACATGGCACAGGACGTTCTAGGGGGCGTTGCAGGGGACACCCAAAGGGAACGCAAAGGGCATTGCGTGGGGACACTGCAAACAAATTGAGCGGGAGATTGCGCCGGGACGTTGCATGGGGATGTGGCATAGGGTGATGCACCTGCACGACGCACGGGGACATCGCATGGACTGTCCCACCAGCCACCCTGCAGGGTGACAGAGGGGACTGTCCCCAGCTCTGACCGTCCCCCCTTTGCTGCAGCACCACCCCAAGTCCGCATCGTCCCCATCCGCATTGCCAACGACCCCGACACTGTCCGCCTCATCTGCCACGTCTGGGGCTTCTTCCCATCCGCAGTGACCATCCAGTGGCTGCAAAACGGCCTCGTGTTGGCCTCGGATGACACCGAACTGCTGCCCAATGGCAACTGGACCTACAGGACACAGACAACACTGAGGGCCAGCACTGCGGCGGGGAGCACCTACACGTGCTCAGTGTGGCACTCCAGCCTGGAGCAGCCGCTGCAGGTGGACTGGAGTGAGTTTGGGGACGGGGATGTGGCACCCGGCCCCCACAGTCCCCCATGGCTCATTCTGCTGTTCCCACAGGTCCCAATTTGTCTCTGGGAATGATGGCGCAGGTGGCAGTGGCGGCCATGGCGCTGACCTTGGGGTTGGTGGCATTCAGCGCTGGGGTTTTCAGCTTCTGTCAGCGGCCACGGGGTGAGGGATGGGGACACGGTGCTGGGGATGTGTGTGACACCAAGGATCTGTTGTGCAGTGTGGGGTGTCCCTCCTCATTCATCATCTTCTGTGCGGCAGGTCCTGGTGCTGGTTCCAGTCCCCATCCTGATGCGGGTTCTGATTCCAGTCCTGGTCCTCAAAATGATCCCCGCCCAAGTTCTGGTCCCCATCCCGGTCCTGGTCCTCATTCTGGTTCTGGTCCCCATCCTGGTCCTGGTCCTCATTCTGGTTCTGGTCCCCATCCTGGTCCTGGTCCTCATTCTGGTTCTGGTCCCCATCCTGGTCCTGGTCCTCATTCTGGTTCTGGTCCCAGTCTTGGTCCTGGTCCTCATTCTGCTTCTGACCCCCACCCCGGTCCTGGTCCCCAGTCCTGGTCCTCATTCTGCTTCTGACCCCCACCCCGGTCCTGGTCCCCATCCCAGTCCTGGTCCTCATTCTGCTTCTGACCCCCACCCCGGTCCTGGTCCCCATCCCAGTCCGGGTCCTCATTCTGCTTCTGACCCCCACCCCGGTCCTGGTCCCCATCCCAGTCCTGGTCCTCATTCTGCTTCTGATCCTCACCCCGGTCCTGGTCCCCATCCCAGTGCTGGTCCCGGTCCTGGCTCTACTCCTGGTCCCTATCCCTGACCCTGGTCCCGGTTCCCATCCCGATGCCAGTCCCAGTCGTGGTCCCCATCCTGGTCCTGTTCCCCAGTTTGGGACCTCAATGACCGGAACTCCCATGTCCCAGCATGGGGACCCCCAATTTGGGGTGAGGGGTTCTCACCCCCCAATAAAACCATCTGCAACCCCAGCCTCAGTCTAATTCTCGTTCCCACGTTGTGTGGGTGGGGATCCCAGTGCTCCCAGTGCTCCCAGTGCTCCCAGCCGTCTATGTCCCCTAAGCGTCGGCTCCGCTTCATTCTGCTCCGGTAACAGATGACGCTACCGCGACGCCGTTTCTGATTGGCTGCTCAGTGCCCCCCCCCCCCCCGCCCCACATCCGTGAAGGGGGCTACGTGGGGTGGAGGGAGGGGAGGGGCCGCCGCCCCCCCAACCCCTCCCGCTCCCCCCTCCGCGATGTTGGTGCTGCTGGGGCTGCTGCTGGGAGCGCGGGGGGCAGGTGGGGGTTGGGGGTTGGGGTGGTTGGGGGGGGTGCTCTGCTTAATGAGACTCTGGTGGGGGGGGCGTGGGGGATCTCTGCTTTATGGGTTTGTGGGGAGGGATTTGGAGGGACTCTGGGGAGGTTCTGGGGGGATTCTGCTCTATGGGATCATGGTAGGGGTTTGGGGGGGCTCTGCTTAACGGCATCGTGGGGGGGGGGGCATTGGGGATCTCAGCCTTTTAAGACTTTGGGGATGATTTGTGGGAGTCTCAGCTTTTGGGATATTGGGGCCACTTTGGGGTGGTCTCAGCCCTCAGGACCCCCAGGGGGGCTTTAGGGCAGGCTGAGCCTTTTGGGATAATGGCGTCCTTTTGGGGGGAGGGTCTCAACTTTATGGGATGTTGTGCACAGTTTGGAGGGGGACTCAGCTCTGAGGGATATTGGGGACAATTTGGGGGATCTCAGGGCTTTGGTACTCATGGGAGGATTTTGGGGTGATGGGGGGCCTCAGCCTTTTGGGTTACTAGGGATGATTTGGGAATGCTTGGCCTTATGGGATGGTGGGGGCACTTTGTGGGGAGCTCAGCTTTGTGGGATACTGGGGCCACTTTGGGGAGTCTCAACCCTTAGGACTCCCAGCAAAGGCTTTAGGGATCTCATGGGATCCCAGTGTTGAGCTCAGCTCACTGTTGTGTCCCCACGGGGACCTCTGGGGGGCTCCAAATGGGGATGGGGTCACTGCCACCACTGCCACCTCCCCACTGTCCCCTCAATTCAGGTGCCTTTATGGTGCACGTGGCCAGCTCCTGCCCGCTGGCAGCCAATGGCTCTCTGCTGGGCTTTGACCTCACCGTGGCCTTCAACAAGAACCCCCTGGTGTGCTACGACCCCGACGTCCGCCGCTTCAACGCCTGCGATTGGAGGCTGCTGCACAACGTGGCCGGACGGATTGCCAGTGCCCTCAACAACGGCAGCACCTGGGTGCAGCGCGCAGAGGCGCGGAGACGGGCGTGCAGCAAAGTGGCTGCACGGTTCTGGGCACAGACAGCGCTGCGGAGGAGTGAGCATTGCAAATGGGGCTGCATGGGGTGTTGCACGGAGGTGGTGTTGCATGGGGACGTTGCATGAGGATGTTGTATAGCAATGATGCATAGCAATGATGCATGGGGTGTTGCACGGGGATGTTGTTGCATGGAGACATTGCATGGGGCACCACATGGGGGTGGTGTATTGAGTGTTGCTTGGGGTTCTCAGGCAGGGGGGTGTTGCATGGAAAAGCTTCACGGAGAATTGCACAGGGGTGTTGCAAAGCACATATGGAAGACTGCACAGGGGTGCTGCAAAGCATAATGCAGGGGGATGTTGTATGGAGGATTGCACGGGGGCTTTGCTGAACATTCTGCATGGGGCATTGCTTAAGGGTCCCAAGCATGGGGATGCTGCAAGGAAAAATTGCACAGAATATTGCTCGGCGTGTTGCATGGAGTTTGCTGCACAGGGATGTTGCATGGCGCACTGTAGGGTAGTTTTGCAGAGCACATTGCATTGCACATTGTGCGCTGCACAGAGGAATGCACCGGGCATCTCCCAGCTGTTGCAGAGGACGTCCCACGAGGTATTGCAGCAGACAAAGCACAGAGCTTGCACAGAGCGTGGGGACGTCCCGTGGGGATGTGGCACAGAGCATTGCACGGGGAATCTTACAGGGGAGTGAGATGGGGAAGTTGCACAGTGCGTTGCGTCGGGCGTTGCACAGAGGAAGCATTGCAGAGAATGGGGCGGGGGCCGTCCAGGCCTCCTGCTGCTCACTGTCCCCTGCTGCTCACCGTCCCTGTCCCTGCTCCAGCCCAGCCCCAGGTCCGCATCGTCCCTGCACAGACATGGAACCCCAGCGTGCCCATCCGCCTCACCTGCCACGTGTGGGGCTTCTACCCCCCCGAGGTGACCATCATCTGGCTGCACAACGGGGACATTGTGGGGCCCGGAGACCACTCGCCCGTGTCGGCCATCCCCAATGGGAACTGGACCTACCAGACACAGGCGGCCCTTTCAGTGGCCCCGGAGCTGGGGGACACCTACACGTGCTCAGTGCAGCATGCCAGCCTGGAGGAGCCCCTCCTGGAGGACTGGCGTGAGTTGGGGTTGACGGGGTGACACGGGGACAGTGGTGTCCTTGCTGTGTCACTGCTGGCTGTGTCCCTGCAGGTCCTGGGCTGACACTAGAGGTGACTCTGATGGTGGCTGTGGCCACTGTCATGATGGTGCTGGGGCTCGGCTTGCTTCTCACTGGTGTCTACTGCTGGCGGGCCCAGCCCCCTGCCCCAGGTGGGTGCTTGGGAGGGATCCTGAGGGGCTCCACGGACCTCTAAGGGGTCTCTGTGGGGTTCCTATGGGTCCCTGTGGGTTGCTGTGGATGTTTTATTCTCTATGGGTCCCTGTGGGGTCTCTGTTGATCACTATGGGTTGCTGTGGGGCCTCTCTGGGTCTCTCTATTGGCCTCTGTGAGGTCTCTACTGGTCTCTATGTGTCCCTATGGATCTCTATGTATTCTCTGTGGTCATACAAGTCTCTATGGGATGTGACCATGTGTGACAAGAGCCCTACTCATCCCTCCCATTCCCTCACTTTTAGGTTACACCCCACTTCCCGGTCACAACTACCCTTCAGGTGAGTGTCCCCAACCTGTCCCTGTCCCATTGCCATCAATAAGGGCTGAGTGACCCTATCTCTCACCCCGTAGTGACCCCCTCTCTCACCCCATGTCCCCGCAGGCAGCATCTGATGGACACCTTCTGTCACCCACTGTCCCTGTGTGTCCCCATCCCCAACCCTGAGCCATGGTGCTGACATTAAAGACACTCTGCAGCCTCTGTTGGTGTCTCTGTGAGTTTATTGGGATGGGTTGATGTCACCGGGGAGAGGTTGTTTGGGGTCATCGTGCCCATGATGGTGACAATGAGTGACATCGTGCATGGGGAGATGACCGGGTGCTTGTGGGGTCTGTGTTTCAGGGCCAGTTCTGCTCAGTGCCTCCATAAGTGACCTGGATAGAGGTCATGAGTTGCCCTAATTAAGCAGGGGACAAAATTGAACTGAGCCATTGACTCAGGGTTGGAGTGTTATCCCAGAGGATTCCTCGGCCCTCTGTGCCTCTCCGAGTCCAACGGCTCCGTGCTGGAAGAAGCGCTCCATGCACCCCACACCCAGGGGATTCATCGCAGCCCCCCAGCCGTGCTCAGACTGACGGCTCCTTCCCTTCCCACCGCCCCCTGCCCCCCTAAAGCCCTCGGCCCCCTCCCCTGCTCAGGGACACAGCCCCGTTGGGACACAGCCCTGGTGCCCGCTCGGTGGTCGGGGGGGGTCCGGGGGGTCCCACACCGCTCCCGTCCTCTGCCTCGCCCACTAAGCGCTTTCGCTTTCGATTTCCAATCCACGGGAGCGCATTCTGCCTGACGCCCGGTGACGTCACGCACGCTCCCATCCGCCATTGGCGGAGGGGAGGCGGAGGAACCAATGGGGGCGCACTGCGAAGCAGAGGGGCGTCCAAGAACCTGGAGGAGACGGAGTGGCGCGGAGCGGTGCGCAGCGATGGGGCCGTGCGGGGCCCTGGGTCTGGGGCTGCTGCTGCTCGGCGCCGCGTGCGGGGCGGCGGGCGGTGAGTGCGGCCGGATGGGACCCCCCCCCTGCCCGTAACCCCAGCCCGGGGCTGTGCCCGTGGGACCCCCACCCGCGGCTCACGGCCCCGCTGCGCACCGGCCCCGCAGAGCCGCACTCCCTGCGGTACTTCCACACCGCGATGGAGGATCCCGGCCCTGGGATGCCCTGGTTCGTGTCTGTGGGGTACGTGGACGGCGAGATCTTCATGCACTATGACAGCACCGCGCGGAGGTACGTGCCCCGCAAAGAGTGGGTGAAGGCAGCTGGAGCTGTGGATCCCGAGTACTGGGAGAGGAACACACAGATCGCACAGAGCAATGAGCAGACTAACCGCTGGAACCTGAACATACTGCAGGAACGCTTCAACCAGAGCGGCGGTGAGCACGGCTGGGGCCGCGGCTCCGTGGGTGCGGGGCGGGGCTCCATGGCGCAGTGCTGCCCGCGCCCCGCAGGCCTGGCCCTGCCCGGCGGCACCGTGCCGGCGCTGCCCGTCACAGCCGCACCGAGCTCGGGGAGCCGCGTCGCGGGGGACCCCAACGCCTCCCCACTACAGTGGGACCCCGGAGCCGGAGGGGCCCTTCATCCCCTGCCCGGCTGTGTTTCAGGGTCTCACACAGTGCAGCAGATGTACGGTTGTGACATTTTTGAGGATGGCACCACCCGGGGGTATAATCAGCATGCCTATGATGGGAGAGACTTCATTGCCTTCGACAAAGACACGAAGACGTTCACTGCGTCAGTTCCAGAGGCAGTTCCCACCAAGAGGACATGGGAGGCAGATCCAACTTATGTTGATGGACAGAAGCATTACCTGGAGGAAACCTGTGTGCAGTGGCTGCAGAGACATGTGGAGCACGGGAAGGCAGAGCTGGGCAGGAGAGGTGAGGGAGGGCGGCGGTGTGGGGCTGGAGGTGGGGCGGGGGCTCAGCATGGGGAGCTCAGCCCGGCCCTCACTGCCGCCCGCCCGCAGAGCGGCCCGAGGTGCGAGTGCGGGGGAAGGAGGCCGATGGGGTGCTGACCTTGTCCTGCCGCGCTCACGGCTTCTACCCGCGGCCCATCGCCGTCGAGTGGATGAAGGACGGCATGCTGCAGCACCAGGACACCCACACGGGGGGCGTCGCGCCCAACAGCGATGGCACCTATCACACCTGGGTCACCATCGATGCACGGCCGGAGGACAGGGACAAGTACCAGTGCCGCGTGCAGCATGCCAGCCTGCAGCAGCCCGGCCTCTACTCGTGGGGTGAGTGAGGTGCTGTGGGGCTGGGGGGCTCCGGGCTGCCCCTTCTCCTGCTGACGACCCCACTCTCCCCCAGAGCCGTCAGAGTCCAACCTGGTCCCCATCGTGGTGGGGGTGATTGTTGCCATTGTGGCCATGGCCATCGTGGCTGGTGTTGGATTTGCCATCTACAGAAGCCATGCAGGTAAAAGCAGAGGGGTGCAGGAGGACACCGGGGCTGTGGGGGGATCTGAGGTCCCCTTAGGAGCCCCCATCCTGGCTGTGATGTGAACCGGTGCTGATGCATCTCTCTGTGTGCAGGGAAGAAAAAGAAGGGCTACAGCATTGCTGCTGGTGAGTGATGAGGGCAGAGCTGTCCCCCACCTCTGTCTGGTGCCAGGGCGGTCCTGGGGTCCCCCCTTTCTCCCAGGGTCCCCATTCCTGGTGCTCAGGGCTGCTCCAGGTGAGCAGAAGGCTGAGGCTCATGGCTGTTTTTCCCTTACAGACCAGGGCCTTGGACATAGAGGCTCGAGCACAGGTGCGGTATGGGGTTGGGAGGGGTCCCTGTGCTCTCTGTGGTTCTGCCCCCAGGGCTGGGCTGTGCTGGGGTTCTGCAGGGAGACCCCCGGAACAGAGGGTTGGGGTGGGAATGCAGTCCCATGGGACACCATCTCTTCTCATCCCCACAGGGAGCGACCGCCCTGTCATCTGAGTGCTGTGCTTCAGCCTGCAAGGGGAAGGCTGTCCCCACCAGCGTTTGGGTTGGTGATGGACACAGCCCCATCCTCTCAATCTCACACATCCCCCTCTGCTTTCAGTGCTGACTGTTAGCTTTGCTTGCACTGCTTCCTATGAAATAAACTGACGAGCGTTCTGTGCTCAGCTTGCCTGCCGTGTGCTCCATGTTGTGGTTGGGGATGGGGTGGTGAGAGGGCTGTGTCCTGGTTTGGCTGCTCAGGGTGCTGAGTACCTGCTGCCCTGCTGCTTTGCTCCGCCTGCTGCTCACTCCCCCCATATTTCCCCCCCCCTCCATTACCTCGCCTCTGTGACCCCATGCTGATGGCTGCCTGCTCCCTGTCCTGGATGAGCTCTGGTTTTCCCAATGCCATCCCTGTGTGCTGGGATCTCCTTGCTCCTCCTCCCTGCTGTCCCTGCATCTATTCCCCCTGTGCCCCCAGCTGGGTGTCCTGCAGCACTTCCTCCCTGCCCCCATCCTGCTTCCTCTCTAATCCTCACCCTTGCCCACTCCACATCCCTCATCCCTCCCTTCCCCAAGCTCTCATGTCCCTGCTGTGCCTCCTCCCCCTGCGGCTCTGTGTCCCCCAGCATTGTGCCCTACGCTGAAATAAATATGATTGTTCTGCTGCCCTCCTGCCCTCTCCTGGTTTCTTTCCCCTCAGCTGGGAGTTGCTGGGGGCTCTGCTCTTCCCACTGGGGGGGCATAGGGGAGGGTCTGGGGGTCTCTCACTCTCCCTGCATTTCCTATAGCATTGGGACTCCCCACCCTGAGATCCCAACACACCCAGGCAGAAACATGCAGCTTTATTCCCGGTTCTGTGTCACACCGCTGGCCTGGTGTAGGAGATCCAGACGTCCTCCAGCTGGAGGTGGCCCTGCAGACCTGTACTCAGCCTGCCTGCAGGCTGCTCTGGGCCGTGGTTGGGGATGGCGTGGGGGGGCCAGGGGGACAAGTCCCAGTTCAGCTCCTCTGGGCACAGATGTGGCCCCACGCTGATTACTTACCCCCTCCCCTCATCCCTCCTCTGCCCACTCCACACTCTTTACTCACCACTCCATCACACACTGCTGCTCCCTCCTCCCCCTGCGTTCACCCTCACACTCCCTGTGGTATCTGCATGGCTTTCATGCAGATACATGGCTGGAAACTGTCCCACTTTGGGTTGAACTGTGCCTCCCCCCCATAGCGTACAGTGCTGCTCCAACCACATTTTGAAGGCAAACACTCGGCTTCCATAACCAACCATGCACTGAGGCTGAGCTGCCCACACCCCACGTCCCAACTCGCTCCTCTACAAAGCATCTCCACTTTATTCCATACAAATCCCAGAGCACCCCACGCTTCCCGTCCTGCAGCCGGGAGCAGAGCCAGCCACTGCTCCCCGCATCCCATCGCATCCCACTCCAGCTGCCCTATGGTTGTCAGCGCTGTAGCAGCCGGCTGTAGGGTCCACCGCAGGTCCTCAGCTCGGTGGGTGTCCCCATCTCAGCCACCGTGCCGTGCTCCAGCACCACAACGCGGTCAGCCTTCTCCAGCATCCGTGGTTGGTGGGTGATGAGCAGCACCGTCCGGTCCCCCCCGTTCCGCACCCACTGCTGCAGCTGTAGGACGCACAGCTGCCCATCAGCACGCACTGTAGGGCCGGACCTTCCCCCCTGCACGCTGCTCAGTGCTCACCACCGCATCGCCGTCCCCATCCAGAGCGCTGGTGGCTTCATCGAGGATGAGGACGGTGGGACGCCGCACCAAAGCGCGGGCGATGGCGATGCGCTGCTTCTGCCCCGCCGACAGCTGCCCTCCTCTCTCCCCTACATCTGCAGGACGGCGTGGGGATGAGTGTGCTCAGACACCCGGGTCCCTCCCCCGCTCCCTGCACTCACCGGTGCTGAAGCCTTGCTCCAGGGCAGAGATGAACTCCAAAGCGCCCGCGGCCCTCGCAGCTGCTATGATGTCCTCCTCCTCGCAGTCCTCCATCCCATAGGCAATGTTATCCCGAATGGAGCCAGAGAAAAGCACGGGTTCCTGCCCTACCAGTGCCACCTGCCCCAAGGAAGATGCTGAGACCCAGCACCACTCGGTGTGGGCACAGCTCCCCCCTGCCCCTCACCTGGCGGTGCAGGTAGCGGTGCTCATAGTCCCGCAGCGGCACCCCGTCCAGCAGCACCTCCCCAGCCCTGGGCTCATAGAATCTCTCCAGCAGTGCCACGCAGGTGCTCTTCCCGCTGCCATTCAGCCCTGCCAACGCTGTCACCTCACCAGGGCGCAGCTCAAAGGTGACATCTTGCAGTACGAGGCGCTCGGGGCGAGTGGGATAGGCGAAGGACACGCAATGGAAGGTGATGTGGCCCCGCAGCTTGGTGGGCACGTAGGTGCCACCGGTGCCCGCAGCTCGCTCCTGGTCCAGGTAATCGAAGACCTTGCAGGCAGCCACTGCGTTGCTCAGAAGGTCACCATAGGAATACGCCAGCTCCTGCATGGCACAGCACTCAGGGTAGGGACACAGGGATGTGACCCCCAGGCACAGCACCCATGGTGGGAGCACGAGGACGTGGCCACAATCATGGGGATCCGGTGGCAGAGGACGCACTGCCCCTGACCTCACCTGCACACAACGGCCAGCCTTAGTCTGGTAGAGGATGAAGGCGACGAGGCTGCCAGCAGTGAGGGTCCCCTCGCGGAGCTGCTGGTGCCCACAGTACAGCACCAGAGCCTGCACGGCCAACTGCAGCACCTGCAGGGATGGGGCTGAGTGGGGATGCCCCCATCCCACACGGACACCAAGATGTCTCCTCATGCCAGCCTCACCCGCTGGATGAGGAAAAAAATGGCCTTCTCTGTGTCCCGCTGGTCCCGCAGCTGCAGGGTCTTGTCCAGTGCCTGCCTGTAGCGGTGCTCCTCCTCCTCCTCACCGTTGAAGACTCGTACTGTCTCAATGGAAGAGATGGACTCCTGCACTGCCGCTCCAGCATCGGCCGCTGCATCCAGCACAGCCCGCTGCAGCAGCTGGGGGGAACAGTGGCTGTCAGCACGCATGGCATGGCCAAGTCCTCACCATTCCACTTCCATTCCTGCCCTGCTGTTTTCTGCCATCTCATACTGGCTGTGCTGGACCCACGATCCCCATCCTGCTCTCCTGCTCTTCCCACTGTTCCTATCCCACTGCTGTTGTCTCCATCCCTGCCACCCCATCCCCACCATCCCAACCCCTGCCATCACCTGGTGCCGGCTGTTGTAGACTTTCCGCGCGGCGACGGCAAGTGGCACTTCGAGCAGCGCCAGCATCGTCAGGCGTGGGGACAGCCCCAGCATGAAGGCACAGAGCCCCAGCACCTGCCCCAGGTTCCTCAGCATGACGTTGATGTTGAGTGCCAACACGTCGCTTGCCAGCGTCACGTCGTTGGTCAGCCGGGAGGCCAACTCAGCTGCGGGGTTGCATGGGGTGAGCTGGGGTATGGCGTGGGGAAATGGATGAAAGTGTCCCTAGTCTGTACCTGCTGTGGTCTTCTGGAAGAAGGCGAGGTCCCGGTACACCAGGCTGGAGAAGAGCTGGTCACGGGTGCGCAAAACGAAGCGGAAACTGATGAAGGTGAAGAGGCCACCACGGCAGCCGGCAAACAGCGAGCTGGGAAGGAATTGGGAGTTGAACTCAAAACCCATCCGGAGAGCCCAGAACTCTTCAGACAATCACTAAGAGTCAACAAAGAGCCCCAAACCCATCAAACAACCACCGAAGGTCAATGGAGACCCCAAAACCCAGTAGGGTTGGAAGGGGTCTGGGAATGGAGACCCTAAAAGCCATCAGACAACAATGAGCAGTTGGTGGGTCTAGGGACAGAGGTGCCTAAATTCACTACACAGTCAATAGGGGTTGGCCAAATCTGGGGATGAAGACCCCAGATGCTCTTAGATTACCACCAAGAGTGAATGGAGACCTCAAAAGCAATCAAATGACCACCAGGAATGGAAAGAGACCCTCAAGCCCATCTGATGGTGGATGAGATTTTGTGGAGGGATGTGGGGTCCCTACCTGCTGGCAGAGGCCAGGCACATGAGGCCAACAGCAGCGGTGAAGGCGGCGAGGCCGTCCCCATGGCGGAGGACATCCAGGGCCCTCCCGGTACAGTAAGGCACTGAGGTCTCACCCAGCGCAGCCAAGGCGAGGAAGAGGAAGGCGCAGCTGAGGAAGGGCCACTCAGGCCAGGCGAGGGCCAGCAGCCGCCTCAGGGGCACCCAGGCTTCTGCCTCCTTCGCCCCCACAGCTACACTGGGGACCAGGAGGCTCCAGGTGAGCAATGCCACCACGGCTGTCCCGTGGGTCAGCACCAGCCAGGACGGCGTGGCCGTGGCCAGCAGCACCGGGGTGGCTCCAGGCAGCCCCACGTAGCCCCGTAGGGTCAGGAAGACGGCCGGGCCCAGACTCAGCAGCACCGCAGCCCCGTGGGGTCCCCTGGGGGCCAGCAGCCGCCCGGCCCCCCCCAGCACCAGAAGGCGCAGCCCGGCTTCCAGCCAGGAGCCCACCCAGCCCAACTGAGCCAGTGCTGGGAAGAAGTGGGCCAGGGCCAACATGAGGGCCAGGTCAGCCAGGAGCAGCGTGCATGACAGGCGCAGAACGTGGGGCTGCATCACCATGGCTGCGGGGTGGGGACCCCCAGAGCCTCTGATGCACAGCAGGACCGGGTGGGCTCCCCGGGGTGCTCCTGACGCGGGTTCTCAGCTCCCCTCAGCACCTGGAACACACAGCAGTGCTTTGAGAATGGCCCCCCGTTCCAGCCCGGCTCCCCACGGACCCACCTGGAGCACACACCAGCAGCCACCGAACCCCTCCAGTCCCCTCCAGTGGCCACCAAACCCCTCCAGTCCCCACCCGTTCCCCGCCAGCCCCTCGACAGTCCCCACCAGTCCCCACCAGTCCCCATCAGCCCCTACCAACCCCCTCCAGCCCCCTCCGGCCCCTCACCGCCGCCGCTCTCCATCCCCTCCCCGCTCCGCCGTTACTTTCATTTTCAATTTCCCCGCCCCTCTCCAAACTGCCGTGTTCCGACTTGCCTGGCAACTGATGATGCAACACCGCTTCGACCAATGAGCGGCGCCGCTGCTGAACCGCCTCAGCCAATGAGCGACGCTCTGGTTTCCGAGAAGCTGCGGCCGCTGCCGGGCATTGGGATCGAGGCCGGAGTGGGATCGGGGTCGCGACAGGAGCGATGGGCGCGGGTCGCCGCCTCCTCCTCTCGCTGAGCCCCGAGCGCCGGCGCTGCGCCGCGGTGATTGGTCTGATGGCGGCCTCGGCACTGGGTAGGGGCAGGGGGAGTGGGGGTGGGATCGGAGTGGGATTGGGGTTTGAATGAGGATGGGGTTGTAGTGGGGATGGGGGTAAGGGTGGGGATGGGGATGGGATAGGATGGGGGTGGAGACAGCCATGGAATAGGGTGGGCAATGGGAATGGGGTTGGGATGGAATGGGAATGGTGTGGGTTTGGAACTGGGATTGGGTAGGAGGGGGTGGGAATAGGGAAAGGAATGGGAACTGGGTCTGGGTTTGGGATGGGGATGGAATGGGGACTGAAGATGGGGTGGGAATGGGGATGTGATGGAGTGGGGATGGAGATGGGATTGGGGTGGGGTGGGGGGTGCAGCCAACTGGAGAGCAGCACTTTGGGGGTTCCCCTCTGAGATTTGGGGGTGCAGCACCAAACTGGGGGTGCAGCACAGAACTTCCAGGGCACCGTCCCTTGGGGGGTCCCTGTGCCCTGACCCTGCTGCGGTGACAGGCGAGATGGCTGTGCCCTACTACATGGGACGTGCCAGCGACTGGGTGGCCCGCGAGGACGAGCTGGCGGCCATCCTACCCATGGTGCTGCTGGGCCTCAGCAGGTATTGGCACAGGGGGGGACACGGTGCGGGCAGAGGGCAGCACGGGACCCCCTGACACCTCACTGCCACCATAGTGCTGTCACTGAGCTGGTGTGCGATGTGACCTTCGTGGGGACGCTGAGCCGCACACAGAGCCGCCTGCAGCGCCGTGTCTTCGCTGCCGTCCTGCGGCGGGACATCGCCGAGCTGCGCGCCGACGGGGCTGGTGAGGGGCACCGGGCTGGGAGGGGACATGGGGATAAGTTCAGGTGGCATTGATGGTGCTGTCACCCGGCAGGGGATGTGGCCACGCGGGTGACACGGGACGCGGAGGACGTGCGCGAGGCGCTGGGCGAAGCGCTGAGCCTCCTGCTCTGGTGTCTGGCACGCGGCGTCTGCCTCTTCGCCACCATGGCCTGGCTGTCCCCGCGCATGGCGCTGCTCACCGCGCTGGCGCTGCCGCTGCTGCTGGCCCTGCCCAGGGCTGTGGGGCACTTCAGGCAGGTATGGGCTGCTGTCTGCACCTCCACGTGCCTTTGGTCACCACCACGTGCCCGTTGTGCCATTCATGTGCCCGGTGTCACCATCACATACTCATTGTCCTCTCCATGTGCCCATTGTCCTCTCCATGTACCCACCATCCTCCTGCCTGTTGTCCCCTCTGTGTGACCATTGTCCCTCCACGTGCCCCCCTGCCCGTTCCATGTGTCCGCTATCCCTGCCATGTGCTCACTATTCCTTATGTGTGACCGTTGTCTCCTCCACATCAGTACTGTCCTCTGCACATCCCCACCTCTGCGTGCCCACCATCCCCTTTAGGTCCCCTCCATCCTTTTCACCCTACCACCATACATGCATTGTCCCCTCCCCAGCCCCCATTCCCCTTCCACCCACCCTGCAGTGACACTGCTGTCCCCAGGCCCTGGCACCACAGATGCAGAAGGCGCAGGCCCGGGCCAGCGAGGTGGCAGTGGAGACTTTCCAAGCCATGGCCACCGTGCGCAGCTTCGCCAACGAGGACGGGGCGGCTGCGCACTACCGGCAGCGCCTGCAGCAGAGCCACCGCCTGGAGAAGAAGGATGTGGCCCTCTACACCGTCTCTGTGTGGACCAGCGGTGTACGGGATGGAGTGGCTCAATAGCACGGGGATTTGATGGGATGGGGTTGGGGGACGTGGGGATGTGATGGCATTGAGATGTCAGGAGATGGGGACAGCATGCTGAGGGGCTGGGAGCCATAATGGCACAGGGGTGGCAGGGGATATGATGGCATGGGGACTGTGGGATGTGGATATGATGGCACAGGGACATCTGGATGTGGCAGGCACAACATTGACAGCATGGGGAGGTGACAGAGTGGGGCTGGGAACTTGGTGTCCCATGGGGAGGTGTCCCCTGGTGACTTCATGGCATCCTCAGTTCTCAGCGTTGGCCCTGAAGGTGGGGATCCTCTACTATGGGGGGCAGCTGGTGGCTGCAGGGACCGTCAGCACTGGGGACCTTGTCACCTTCCTCCTCTACCAGATGCAGTTCACTGATGTTGTGGAGGTGAGCCAGAGGGGATGCCCACGTCCCCGTGTCCCCATGTCCCCCCGCCACATCCCCTTGCCTTCCCGGCTGTATCACCGCGCTGTCCCCAGGTCCTGCTCCACTATTACCCCACACTGACAAAGGCTGTGGGCTCTTCGGAGAAGATCTTTGAGTTCCTGGACCGGGAGCCACAGGTTGCACCCTCGGGGACAATGGCACCCAGTGACCTGCAGGGCCACCTCCAGCTGGAGGACGTCTGGTTCTCCTACCCCAGGCGCCAGGAGCCCATCCTCAAGGTGGGCACAGGGGACATGGGGACGTGGTGGGACAGTGTGACAGGTGTGGGGACACAGTGGTGTAATACAGGGGCACAGGAACATGATGGTCAGGGTGTGAGGATATGAAACAAGGAGATACACAAGGAGATACAACAAGGATGGTATGGGGGTGTCGCAGAGGAACACGAGGACGTGGCATTGAGGGCGCAGAGACATGGCACATGGTGGGGATATGGCACGGGGACATGATGAGTGACACAGAGACATGGTGGGGAGGGCATGGTGTGTAGATGTGATAGCAGAGGTGTGGAAACAAAACAAGAGATGGGGGGGGGGGAACAGGGACAGAAGGACACAGCAGGAAGGCCTTGGGGCCATGAAGGGGTGGGTACAGGGACACCATGGGTGTGACATCTGTGTCCCCAGGGTGTATCGCTGGAGCTGCGCCCAGGGGAGGTGCTGGCGCTGCTGGGACCCCCGGGTGCAGGGAAGAGCACTCTGGTGGCCCTCATGTCACGCCTGCACCAGCCCACGGCCGGGCGCCTGCTGCTGGATGGCCACCCCCTCCCCAGCTACCAGCACTCCTACCTGTGCCGCCAGGTGAGTCACTGCATGTCCCCATGGCTCCTGGTTGTCCCCGTGGGTCACCGAGCGTCACTGCACATCAGCAGGCATCCTCGTTGGGTCACCAGACGTCTGGGTCCCCAGCCATCACCATCGTGTTCCCCAGTGTCCCAGCCAAGTCCCCAGCCATCCTTGCCGTGTCCCCAGCCATGTCCTCAGGTGTCCCTGATACATCCCCAGCCATCCCCATCACCTCCACTGCTGCATCCCCGCCGTGTCCCCACTGTTCCTCCCACTGCAGGTGGCTGTGGTCCCCCAGGAGCCGCTGCTCTTTGCCCGCTCGCTCCACGCCAACATCTCCTATGGGTTGGGGTGCTGCAGCCGGGCGCAGGTGACAGCAGCTGCCCGCAAGGTGGGAGCCCACAACTTCATCACCCGCCTGCCCCAAGGCTATGACACAGGTACGGTGTCCCTGCTCCATTTCGTGCCCCCTGTAGGGTTCCCTTCCATCCTGACCCCCTATCCCCGCAGAGGTGGGCGAGTTGGGAGGACAGCTCTCCGGGGGGCAGCGGCAGGCGGTGGCCATTGCCCGTGCGCTGCTGCGGGACCCCCGCATCCTCATCCTCGACGAGCACAGCAGCGCCCTGGACACTGAGTGCCAGCAGCAGGTGGGATGTCCCCCATGTCCTCCATGTCCCCACATCCCCCTCAGCCCTGCGTTCTCTCAGTCTGCACTCCGTTCCCCATGGTCCCCACCCCTGGAGGCCCTCAGTCCCTGGCTGTGGCTGGGGACGTCCCACTGACCAGTTCTCCTCCCATAGGTGGAACAGGAGATCCTCGCAGCCAGAGGGTCGGGGCGTGCAGTGCTGATGGTGACGGGGCGGGCAGCCCTGGCAGTGCGGGCACAGCGGGTGGCTGTGCTGGATGGGGGAGAGGTGCGCCAGCAGGGACCCCCCCACGAGGTGCTGCACCCCGGAAGCCCCACGTGGCACCTGCTGCAGGATTGGGGACAACAGGGAGCACCAGGGGAGGGGGACAGAGGGAGTGGGGATGAGGGATAGCAAGAGTTATGGATGGGGACGGCAGAGGGTGGGGGCAGTGGGAGGTGGGATGGGGACAATGAGCATTGGGACTGAGAATGGGGACACTTGGGGGTGGAGGTGGGGACACCAGGACAGCGACAAGGGACCACAAGAGCTGTGCCAGGGGCACACGGATGCTGAGCCGGGCGCACTGCCATATCATTGCTGTATGACACACAACGGCCACTGCACAGTTGTCACTGAGTGTCACTGAGTGCCAGCAGGCCGGGGGGTGTGACACAGAGCCGGGAATAAAGCTGCATGTTTGTACCCAGGGGTGTTGTGTTGGGATCTCATGGTGGAGAATCCTGGGGCTATAGGAAGTGCAGGGAGAGTGAGGGTCCCCCAGACTCCCCACGCCCTCAGTGGAATAATCAGAGCCCCCAACAACGCCCAGACAGGGGGAAAGAAACCAGGAGAGGGCTGGAGGGCAGCAGAACAACCAAATTTATTTGAGTGTAGGGTACAATATGGGGAGTACACAGAACCCCAGGGAGAGGGGCACAGCAGGGACACGAATTTGGGGAAGGGAGGGATGAGGGATGCGGAGTGAGCAAGGGTGAGGATTAGAGAGGCAGCAGGATGGGGGCAGGGAGGAAATACTGCAGGACACCCAGCTGGGGGCACAGGGGGAATAGATGCAGGGACAGCGGGGAGGGGGAGCAAGGAGATTCCAGCACACAGGGATGGCATTGGGAAAACCAGAGCTCATCCAGGACGGGGAGCAGGCAGCCATCAGCATGGGGTCACAGAGGGGAGGGGGGTAAACATAGGGGGAGTGAGCAGCAGGCGGAGCAAAGCAGCAGGGCAGCAGGTACTCAGCACCCTGAGCAGCCAAACCCGGACACAGCCCTCTCACCACCCCATCCCCAACCACAACATGGAGCACATGGCAGGCAAGCTGAGCACAGAACACGCATCAGTTTATTTCATAGGAAGCAGTGCAAGCAAAGCTAACAGCACTGAAAGCAGAGGGGGATGTGTGAGATTGAGAGGATGGGGCTGTGTCCATCACCAACCCAAACGCTGGTGGGGACAGCCTTCCCCTTGCAGGCTGAAGCACAGCACTCAGATGACAGGGCGGTCACTCCCTGTAGGGATGAGAAGAGATGGTGTCCCATGGGACTGCATTCCCATCCCAACCCTCTGTTCCAGGGGGCTCCCTGCAGAACCCCAGCACAGCCCAGCCCTGGGGGCAGAACCACAGAGAGCACAGGGACCCTTCCAACCCCCAGCCCCACACCGCACCTGTGGCTGAGCTGCTGGATCCACCATCCTTTGCTGTAAGGAAAAAGCAGCCATGAGCCCCCCCTGCACTCACTATGGGGCATGGAGCAGCCCCAAGCACCAGGAATGGGAACCTGGGAGAAAGCAGGGGCCCCAGGACTGCCCTGGCACCAGGCAGCCTCATCACTCACCAGCAGCAATGCTGTAGCCCTTCTCTTTCTTCCCTGCACACAGAGAGATGTGTCAGCACAGGTTCATAGCCAGGATAGGGGCTCCTAAGGGGACCTCAGATCCCCCCCACAGCCCCCGCTGTCCTCCTGCACCCGTCTGCTTTTACCTGCATGGCTTCTGTAGATTGCGAATCCAACAACAGCTGCGAGGGCCACAATGACGACAATCACCCCCACCATGATGGGGACCAGGTTGGACTCTGATGGCTCTGGGGGAGAGCAGGATCATCAGCAGGGGAAGGGGCAGCCCGGAGCCCCCCAGCCCCACAGCACCTCACTCACCCCACGAGTAGAGGCCGGGCTGCTGCAGGCTGGCATGCTGCACGCGGCACTGGTACTTGTCCCTGTCCTCCGGCCGCGCATCGATGGTGACCCAGGTGTGGTAGGTGCCATCGCTGTTGGGCGCGACGCCCCCCGTGTGGGTGTCCTGGTGCTGCGCCGCGCCATCCTTCATCCACTCGACGGCGATGGGCCGCGGGTAGAAGCCGTGAGCGCGGCAGGACAAGGTCAGCACCCCGTCGGCCTCCTTCCCCCGCACTCGCACCTCGGGCCGCTCTGCGGGCGGGTGGCAGTGAGGGCCGGGCTGAGCGCCCCATGCTGAGCCCCCGCCCCACACCGCGGCCCCCCCTCACCTCTCCTGCCCAGCTCTGCCTTCCCGTGCTCCACATGTCTCCGCAGCCACTGCACACAGGTTTCCTCCAGGTAATGCTTCTGTCCATCAACATAAGTTGGATCTGCCTCCCATGTCCTCTTGGTGGGAACTGCCTCTGGAACTGCCGCAGTGAACGTCCTCGTGTCTTTGTCGAAGGCAATGAAGTCTCTCCCATTGTAGGCATGCTGATCATACCCCCGGGTGGTGCCGTCCTCAAAAATGTCACAACCGTACATCCACTGCCCTGTGTGAGACCCTGAAACACAGCCGGGCAGGGGGGTGAGGAGCCCTTCCGGCTCCGGGGTCCCACTGCAGTGGGGAGGGGTTGGGGTCCCCCGCGACGCGGCACCCCGAGCTCGGTGCGGCTGTGACGAGCAGCGCCGGCACGGTGCCGCCGGGCAGGGCCAGGCCTGCGGGGCGCGGGCAGCACTGCGCCATGGAGCCCCGCCCCGCACCCACGGAGCCGCGGCCCCGGCCGTGCTCACCGCCGCTCTGGTTGAAGCGTTCCCGCAGTGTATTCAGGTTCACACGGTAAACCTGCTCAGTGCTCTGTAAGATCTGTGTGCTCCTCTCCCAGTACTCGGGATCCACAGCTCCAGCTGCCTTCACCCACTCGGTGCGGGGCACGTACCTCCGCGCGGTGCTGTCATAGTGCACGAAAATCTCGCTGTCCACGTACCCCACAGCCACGAACCAGGGCAGCCCGGTGCCGGGATCCGTCATCGCGGTGTAGAAGTACCGCATGGAGTGCGGCTCTGCGGGGCCGGAGCGCAGCGGGGCCGTGAGCCGCGGGTGGGGGTCCCACGGGCACAGCCCCGGGCTGGGGTTACGACTAGGGAGGGGTCCCGGTCCGGCCGCACTCACCGGCCGCCGCCCCGCACGCGGCGCCGAGCAGCAGCAGCCCCAGGCGCAGCGCCCCGCACGGCCCCATCACTGCGCACCGCTCCGCACCCCGTGCCGCTACTTCGGCTTTTTGGACTCCTCAGCACCGCCCCGCGTCCCCATTGGTTCCTCCTCCTCCACCTCGCCAATGGCGGACGTGAGCTTGCGTGACGTCACCAGGCGCCAGGCAGAATGCGCTCCTGCAGGTTGTGAAGTGAAAGCGAAAGCGTTTAGTGGGGGAGGAGAGGGGCGCGGTGTGGGAACCCCCCGGCCTCCGAGCAGCGGGGAACTCGGCTGTGTGCCCACGGGGCCGTGTCCCGCCCCCAGGGGAGAGGGCCGAGGGTTTCTGTCGGCGGGAAGGGGGCAGTGAGGAGGAGTCATTCTCCATTCCATTCAAGGAGTTGTTTGGGGGGGTCGCGTCCATAGGGTCAGCGGCTCCGTGTCCTGGGGGGGGGGCAGTGACAGTGGTGCCCCCCAGGGCTCCCTTTGGAATCTGTGTCATTTCCCCGCAGCACCGCCCTGCACCGCTTCCCCACATCCACGTGGGCCCAGCTGAGGTCGATGCCCTTAGGGTCTGCAGGTGGGCCTTGTTGTCTGCCTCCTGTTAATGATTGATCCCAACCCCGCTGCTCCTGCACTGCTACCCCCATCTGCCTCACACCGCTGGAGCCATGGGACCTCGCTGGGCCTTCAGCCTCTTCTTCCTCCTCTTTCTCATTCCCTTAATGGATGGCAGCTCCCAGGACCCTGAGTATGGGGTTTTGCGGGTTAGGGTTGGGGTAGCTATGGGGTTGGGGTTGGTTGTGGGGTAGTTATGGGACTATGAATGTCTTGCAATGTCTGTGAGGGACTATGGGGCACTGTTGGGGTTGGGGGCAGCTATAGGATTGTGATGTGATGGAGCCTGGTGGGATTGAGGGAGATTTCTGCGAGGTTGAGGGGGTTATGGGGCCAGAGCTGGGGGGGTTTCCTCTGGGGAGGAACTATGGACCTAAGGGGTATCTGCATGCTTATGGGATCTGGGAGGGCTTATGGAGCAGCTATGGGGCTGGTGGCTCAAGCAGTGTTCCCTCAGGTTGGTGCTGGTGGCCCCCCGGCGCATGGCCCTGGGGACTCCCATGGGGCTGTTGGTGGCAGCTGTGGGGCCGGTGACGGGGATGGTGACTGCATGGGCTGAGGGGGACCGTGGGGCTGGGCCCTGCGCCCTCCCAGTCCCATTTGCCCTCACACCCCACAACAACTTCAACCAGCTCCTGCACATTGAGGTATGGGGACACTGTGGGACGTGGGGGGATGTCCCTATGGAGCAGATGGACTCTGGGGTGTTCCTGTGGGGTGAGAGGGTTGAGGACACCCCCTGTGGCACATAGGGACACATGTGCACCCTTACCCATGTCACCTCACATCTCCTTCCCCAGAGCTCCCATTTCCCTAGAGCTCCCCCTTTATCCCCATAACCCAAATGTCTCCTGCTGCGTCCCTGTGTTCCCTGCAGGTCACCCCAGTGCAGGCTGAGCGCTGTGGGGCTCTGTGGGGTCGGGGGCTGCTCCTAGAGGCCCACAGCCCCAACCTGACCCCCCCTATCACCTGGAGTCTGCATGTGGCCCTGGGGGGGCCAAGGGGTCACCTCATTGTGCAGACAGACAAACCTCTCTACGCCCCCCGACAGACAGGTGAGTGCCCCAAATCCACCTGGAGGCCCCCCAACCCTAAAGCCATCCCTCATCTGCCCACGATTCTCCCCCCAGTGCTCCAAATGTTCCAACTCCCCTAAATAAACCCCAGAATTCTCCCCAAAGCCCCTCCAAATCTACCATCAATTCCCCAAATTCCCCCAAATCCACCCATTTTCACCCTACATTGACCCATTTCCTCCAAATTCACCCCAACACACCACGAATGCCCCTGTCACCCAAAGCCCCCCAAATATACTCTAAATGCCTAACTCCATAACCCCCACCTGTCCCCATATGTCTCTTTGTCCCCAGTGCGTTTCCGGGTCTTCTCCATGGACCCTGACCTACAGCCGAACCCCGAACCCGTCCTGGTCACCATCACGGTAAGGGCCCTATAAGGCTGGGGCTATGGGTAACCCTGTGGGGTTTCGGTGGCCCTACAAGTCTGGGTTCTCACCCTGTACCTCCATGTCCCCCCAGAATCCATTGGGTGCACGAGTGCGGGAGGTGCAGCGGGTGCCCCTGGACACGGTGCTGAGTGACCAACTGGTGCTGCCTGACATCGCCCTGTGAGTGGGGCTATAGGGGGCAATGGGGGGCCATGGGGTGGGACGGGGGGCTGTGGGGATTTGGGGCTACAGGGGCTGCAGATGGGCCAGAGTAGTGGGGTTACTGGGGCATTGTAGTGGCCATAGAAGCTATAGGGGGTTGTGGGGAGCTATAGGACACCATAGGGGTGATAGGCACAGGTCTGGGGCTGTAGGGAGTTTGAGGGAACTGTAGGTCACCTTAAGGGCTATAGGGATCTACAGGGGTTGTAGGTGGATATGGGGGACCATAAGAGCCTTAGGGACTCTGAGAAGCTGTAGAATATAGGGACCAAAAGGGCTCTGGAGGGCTCTAGAAGTCCATAGGGGTCAATGAGGAGGGCTATAAGGGACTATAGGGTCTATAGAAGACTGTAGCAGGAGCCTATAGGGAACCACAGGAGCCTGTAAGGGGCCATAGGACACCACAGGGGTCATACAGGGTTGTGGGAGGCTATAGGACACCAGAGGGATCCTATGGGAGCCATAGGGTCACCATGCCCCTGTGTCCCCAGCCCAGGGACATGGCACATACGGGCACAGTTGGCCGCCAGTCCCAGCACCAACGGCTCCACTGCCTTCGAGGTGCGCAAATACGGTGAGTGGGGTCCAGGGGGTCCCTGCTGTGCCCCCATACCCCCCATAACCCCATCTGTTGTCCCCAGTGCTGCCTGGCTTTGAGGTGCGCATCCGCCCCGAGCGTGGCTTCGTTGTGCTGAGTGACCCCGAACCAGCCCCACTGCGCATCCACCTGCACGTCCAGTATGGGACCCCTGGAGACAAAATCCCCCCAAATCCCCATCTAAATCCTATCCAAATCTCACCCGATCTCCCACAAATTCCAGCCAAAAATTTCCATACATCTTCTCCCAAATCTCCCAGATCCCTTCCAGCTCTCCTGAATTCCCCAAATTCCCCTCCAATCCACCCTAAATCAGTGGCCCTGATGTCATTTGGAGTCAATCCTTCACCCTATAACCTTTGGGTTCCCCCAGCCCTATTGACCTCTGGGGCACCTTGACCCTATTAACTTTTGGGATCTCTCTCTTTGACCTTATTGGCCTTTGGGATCCACCCCCCTGACCCTATTAACCGCTGGGGACCTCCTGACCCCACTGACCCTTTGGACCCCCAGATTCCCAGATGGAGCGCCGGTGTGGGGCCGTGCACAGCTGCGTGTGGGGCTGCGGGATGCTGGGGGCCGGGGGGGTCGCTTCCTGCGGGGTCTGGAGCAGCAGTGCCAGGTGAGACCCCAAAACCTACAGGGGGGTTGACCCCGCCCCTTTCCATAACCCCGCCTCTTTCCATTACCTCACCCTTCCCACAGCCCCACCCCTTTCTCATAACCACGTCCCCTTAGCCATAGCCACGCCCCTTCTCACTATCCCCGCCCCCAGGTGACAGAAGGCCACGCCTCTCTGGAGGTGTCCCCGGTGGGCGTGGCCAAAGCGGCGGGCGTGGCGCTGACCGACCTGCAGGGGGCGCAGCTGCGCCTGGCGGTGGGCGTGGTCGAATCGGCAGGTGGGCGGGGCTTCGGGAAAGGGGGCGGGACCTGAAAGCTTTTGGGGTCCCAGAGGGGTTTTTGGGGTCCCAAAAGGGTTTTGGAGTCTCGCGGAGGCTTTGGGATTTCAAAGGGGTTTTCAAGGGTTCCAAGAAGATTTTGGGGTCCCTCGAGGATTTTGGGACCCCTTGTTATCTCAGGGGGATTTGGGATCCCCAAGTGGGGGTGAGGCCACGAAGGGGGCGTGGCCACAGAAATGGGCGTGGCTACGGGGTGGGCGTGGTCAGAGGGCGTTGTGAGGAGGAGGCGTGGCCTGACGGTGTCCCGCAGGGGGCGAACTCGTGGAGCGGGAGCTGCTGGTGCCGCTGGTCCGGTCCCAATGGGCGCTGCAGCTGCAGAGGAGCGCGCGGTTCTTCGTGCCCGGAGCGCCCTACACTCTCGTGGTGAGCAAATCTGCGCGTGACTGTGCAGAGAGGTGCAGATGTCTGCGTGTTCGGGGCGCGCTTTTGCATTCTTGCGCGAGGCCGTGCGCATGCGCTGTTCTCACCCGGTGCGTGCTGTGGTGCTCCCGTAGGGCCGGGTGCTGCAGGCTGGGGGAGGCGCAGCCCCGGGGGTCCCCGTGAGAGTGACGGTGGGGGTGACCGGAGCCCCCGCACCGCCCCTCATAGAGCTGCGGGCGGACAACAGCGGTGACATCGCTGTCCCCATCAATGTCCCCAAAGGAGCCACGAGGATGGAGCTGAGCGTGAGTGGGGACAGACGTGGGAACACAGGGTGGGGGATATGGGGACATGGGAACGTGGGGATATGGGATGTGGGAGGTGTAATATGGGACTTGGGCACTCCATGCACTGTGGTGTCTGTGGGACCCTCAGGTGGAAGCAGGACAGCCCGGTGTCCACCCAGCGCGGGCACAGCTGTTGGTGACCCCGATGGCAGCGGTGTCTGGGCGGTTCCTGGTGCTGGGGGGTCCCCGGGGGTCGCTCCATCCCGGGGAAGAGCTGCGGCTGCAGCTGCACCATGTGGGGCCACCCCCCGCCCCGCAGCGCTTCCACCTCCTGGTGAGCTCCAGCACTTATGTGCTGTGTTGCACATGTTGCACGCTGTGTTTTGCATGTTCTGTGTCACACACTGCATGTTGCATGTGCACTGCATGTTATGCACACATGGTGCCACATGTGCATTGTGTGTTGTTACACGTTGCATGTTTGCTGTATGTTTTGTGTGCATGTTGCAGTGTGTGTGTGGGTTGCATGCCCTGATGCATTGGCATGGCATGCATTGTGTTGCATGCTGCACTGCACACGTGTCACTTGCACGTTGCACGCCCAGCTGCACATCGGATGTGTGTCATGCATGTTATGTTGCACACAGCTTCTCACACATGCTGCATGTCCCATGTGTGTTTGCACGTTGCGAGTTGCATGCTAGGCATGCACATTGCACTGCATGTTATGCTGGTGTCACACACCCCCATGTTTCTGCAGGCAATGGCCCGTGGGAGGGTGGTGGTGGCCCACACGGTGGCCTCCCAGGTGACACTGACGGAGGTGGCACTGCCGGTGACAGCGGACATGGCCCCATATCTACATGTGGTCGCCTTCTTCCTGAGTGGGGGAAATGTGGTGGCTGCCTCATGGGGGGGGGCTGTGCGGGGGGGCTGTGATGAGCAGGTGGGTGTACTGGGGGGCTGGGAGGGCTGGGGGGGCTGGGAAGAAGTGGGAAGGACTTGGGAGGACTGGGAGAGACTGGGTGTGCTGGGAGAACTGGGAAGAACTGGGTTAACTGGGACGTACTAGAAGTGCAGGGAGGGACTGGGAGCACTGGGAGCTCTGGTGGCACTGGGAACACTGGGACATACTGGGATCCATGGCTGCAGGTGCAGGTGAAGGTCCCTCCTCGCGGGACCACCCTGCGACCTCAGGACCCACTGACGGTGACGGTGACAACGGAGACTCCAGTGACAGTGGCCATTGGGGCCATCGACACTGTAGTGCTGAGCCTGGAGCCACGGCACCGCCTGAACGCTGCCAAGGTGACCCCAAATCCCTCAGACACCAAATCCCTCATCCCCCAAACCTTCAATGACCCCCAAACCCCCCAGATTGGGGATGTCCCAAATCCTTGCACACCACAAAACCCAAAGCCCTGACACTCAGAGCCCTGAGATCTCCCCCAAACTCTCAGGATCCCCCAAATCCCTGTGACCCTTTAGGGCTGCCTGGAGGAAATGGGGCCATGTGGCCATGTTGGGGACATTTGGGGACAGGGGGTGACCCCGTTCTGTGTCCCAGGTGGAGGCGGCTCTAGGCAGCAGCGATTTGGGGTGCAGCCCTGGGGGCGGCCCTGATGCCGTTGGGATCTTTGGGGCTGCAGGGCTCGTGCTGGGACTGCAGGGTGGCAGCCCCACAGTGCAGGCAGGTGAGTGGGGATGGGGACATGGGGGGTACAGGGAGTTATGGGACACGAGGATATGGGAATATGGCAAGGTACTGATATGAGGACATTGAGATCTGGGGACGTGGGGCCATGAGGACATGGTGACGGGGCTCTCCCCACCACAGCCCCCCACTGTCCCCCGGCCCCCACCCGCCAACGCCGCTCTCTGGAGCTGCTGAAGCTGCTGGAGGAGAAGGGTGAGTGCCTGATGTCCCCATGTCACCCCATCCCTGTGTCCCAGTGTCTGTCTCTGTCTCCCCCATCACCATGTCCCTGTGTCACCACATCCCCCTGTCACTTCATCTCCATGTCACTGTCTCTGTGTCACCTTGTCCCCACGTCGCCTCATCCTCACACCCCCTGGCCGCCCCCAGCCATCAGTGTCCCTATTCCTATTGTGTCCCCACATCTGCCATCTCCCGTCCCCATCTTCATCCCCCTACACTTTGTCCCCCATCCCTTGGCCCGACCCCATGTGTCCCCGTGGTGCCACCTCCACACGTGTCCCCGTGTCCCCGCAGCGGGGCCGTGGCGCGATAACGCGGTGATGTGGCGCTGCTGCCGGGACGGAGCGACGGCGCTGCCCATCCGTGCCACGTGCCAGCAGCGGGGACAGCGGGTGACAACGGCGGGGGGCTGCCGAGACGCCTTCCTGCAGTGCTGTGAGGTGGCACAGAACCTGCGGCGGAGGGGACAGCGCGGGGGGTTGGCACGGGGTGAGTGTCAGCAGTGTCCCCAGAGCGGGGAGGGGTGGCCATTGGTGATCTGTATTGATGTGGGGACATTCGGATGGGGGATCCCCATGGGGGGTGGCACATGGGGACATCCCATGCCCTGGGATTCCATGACCTGGGATCCCCACATGTAAGGATGTCCCCTGCTGTCCCCATGGCAGTGCTGGAGGCACAGCTGGCAGAGCAGCTGTTGGATGATGATGAGGACGTCCCCACGAGGAGCTTCTTCCCTGAGAGCTGGCTGTGGCAACGCGTCCGTGTCGCCAGCACAGCACGGTGTGTACCCGTGTCCCCATGTCCCCATTCCATGTCCCCATGGCCCAATTTCCTCATGTCCCCATCTCCTCAGGCTCTCAGTGCTGCTCCCTGACTCCATCACTACGTGGGAGATTCAGGCAGTCGCCATTGTCCCTGGACACGGTGAGTGTCACCACCCCTCAGTGGCCCTGTGGTGTCCCCCTGACGTCCCCATTGTGGTGTCCCCATGTCCCCCCTCTCCCCCACCCCCCGAATGTCCCTTTGTCCCCGCCGTGTCCCTGCGCTGCCCCTCAGTGATGAGGTCCTGGCAGGGCTGTGCGTGGCGGAGCCGCAGCAGGTGACGGTGACGCAGGATGTGCGCGTGGCACTTCGGCTGCCCCCCAGCATCCGTCCCCGAGAGCAGCTGCAGCTGCAGCCCCTCATCCACAGCAGGCTGCCCCACAGCATCAATGTAAGCCCTATAGAAACCCCCATAGGCACCCCAAAGATACCTCTTTCTCTCCAATAAATACCCTTTTGCTTCAAATAGATAGCTCTCTTAGGTACCACTGTGCTCCATACTTGCCCTGCTGCCCCATACGTATCTCTTTCCCTCTAACAAATATACCTTACCCCATAGATACCTTCTTTCTGCCCCATGGTTAACCCCCTGTGCCCCACAGATTACCTTTTCCTTTCAATAGCTGCCTCCTGCTCCTCGTACATCCCCCTCTACCCCACAAGTACCCCCTTAGCCACCTGGTACCACTTTTGCCCCATAGATAACCCCCTGTGGCACATGGATACTGATCTGCCCCACAGATACCCCCTTCCTGCCCCACTGTCCCATAGTCCCCCACTGTCCCATGGCCACCTAGTGGCATTGAGTGACAGTGATGGTGATGCAGGTGACGGTGACGCTGTCGGCAGTGGAGGGGGTGTGCGCGGCGCTGGATGGGGTCCCCCAGATGTTAGAGCTGCCCCCGGGGCGGGCAGTGGCTGCACCCCTCACCCTGGTGGCCCTCCAGCCTGGGGACATCCCCATCACCGTCACCGCCCGCGGGCCGTGGGGGCTGGGAGACCGCGTCACCCGAGTCCTGCATGTCGAGGTGAGATCAGCGGAGTCCCCTCTGGTCACCTGGGTCACTTCTCAGGTCCCCTGTGCCCTGTGATCTCTTGGACATTGCTGTCCTTGCGGGTCTCTGGTGGTCTTGCATACTGGGATTGTCACTTTGAGGTTCATGGACACCATGTCCCTGTGACTGTGGTGGCCCTGGATATGTTGGTCCCTGTGGGATTTGGGGACACTGGGTCCTTGGTGGCCCTGGGCACTGCATTTGTCTCCTCATGTGTCCCCATGTCCTTGGTGGGAACGGTGCCACCCATTCCTGCAGCCCGAGGGAGAGCTGCACCTGGAGGAGACCACCTACGTCCTGGACACAGATGGTGGGTGTGAGGGCTGGGGGACAGTGGGGACATGGGGACGTGGGGCTTGACCCTGTGGTGTGGTGTCCCTGCAGATAAGCGGAGCCGGAGCCTGGAGCTGCCAGGGGATGTCCCTGCTGAGATCGTCCCGGATGGGGATTTCAGCATGAGCATCCGTGTCAGTGGTGTGTGCGGATGGGGACACGGGGTGGGGACATGGGGGTGGGCACAGGGGACGTGGGGACGTGGGAGGACATTTGTTGGGGAGATTGATGTCCAGCCCTGATCCTCTCTCTGTCCCTGTGTCCCCATACCCATGTGTGCGGCCGTCTCCTCATGTTGTGCCCCTGTGTGTGTCCCCTGGGTGTCCCCACATGTTCTCACATCCTTATTACATCCACATGTCCCCTGTGTACAACCCTGTGTCCCCTGATGTGTGCCCCTCTGCACATCCCCATGGGTGTCCCAATGTCCCCATGTCCCCCTGCTCATCCCCATCTATGTCCCCATGCCTATCCCACATCCTATCCCCATGTCACATATCCCACACTCCTGTGACCCCATATCCCCTTCCATCCCCACACCGTCCTGTGTCCCCCTGTCCCCACAACATTCCCCATGTCCCCCTGTCCCCCTTGTCCCAGGCCGGGTGCCAGGCTGGGCGCTGCAGGGCGCTCTGGGGGTGGGAGACTCTCTGCTCCGCTCCCCCCGGGGCTGTGGGGAGCAGTCCCTGATGTCAATGGCACCCACTGCTGCTGCTCTGCGGTTCCTGGATGAGAGCGAAGGGTGGGGGCAGCTGCCCCCCGGGCATCGACAGCGTGGCCTCAGAACCCTGCAGCAGGGTGAGCTGTGGGGCTGTGCTTTATGGGGTGGGCTGTGCTTTATGGGGTGGGCTGTGCTTTATGGAGTGGGCTGTGCTCCAAGGGACGCAGTGCTGTATGGGGATGTAACGAGGTTTGCATTTCTCTATGGGTTTGCATTTCTCCTTCATGGCTTGCATTTATCTTTGATGTTTGCAATGGGGTGTGCAGTGCTCCGTGTGGAGGTGCAGTGCTGTGAGGGATATCCCAGGATGTCTGCGGTGACCCCAATGGTCTCTGATGTCTCCACAGGCTTTGAGCGGGTGCAGAGTTTCCGCAAAAGTGACGGCTCCTATGGGGCATGGCTGCACCGGGACAGCAGCACCTGGTGAGGGCAGCGGGGATGGTGTGGGGACGTGGGGACAACAGTGGGATATGGGGACATTGGGGTGTGGGGACATCACAGGGGCATGAGATGCGGTCCGTGGGGATTTGGGGATGTGGTGACACGGTGTCCTGCACAGGCTGACGGCTCTGGTGCTGCGTGTGCTGGCCCTGTCCCGGCCTTATTTGCCAGTGGCTGCCAGTGGCCCCGCTGCATCCCTGCGGTGGGTGCTGGGGCAGCAGCGGCCAGATGGCGCCTTCTTGGAGCACAGGGCTGTGGTGCACCGCGAGATGCAGGTGGGTGACATCCCTGCTGCATGCAATGTCCCCTGAAGGTCCCTGCAGACTGTCCCTACATGACGCTGTCTCACCCTCGTGTCCCCGTGTCCCCAGGGCGGTGTGGCAGACCCCGGCCCAGAGGCCACCGTGTCGCTGACAGCCTTTGTGGTGGTGGCCCTCCATGGTGCCCGCACTCTGCTGCCCCCGGACAGCCCCGAGCTGCCCCTCCTGGTGCGTCCCATATCCCCATCCGGTGTCTTGGTCCCCATACCATGTGTCCCTTGTGCCCCCATATCCCACATCCCCACGTCCCTCATATGTCCCCAGTTCCCTCTACGTCCCCCCAGTGTTCCTCCATCTCTTGTTCATCCCTACCCCCCATGTTCCCATATGTCCCATGTCCCCCAGTGTCCCTCAGTTCCTCCATATCCCTTACTGTCCCCCATCCCTCCATGTCCCCCTGTCTTCCAGTGTCCCCTCATCCCTCTGTGTCCCCTGTCCCCCGGTGTGCCCCATGTCCCTGTATATCCCCATGTCTCCCTAGTGTCCCCCGTGTCCACGTCCCCCAGTATCCCCCACGCCTCCCTGTCTCCCACGTCTCTTCATGTCCCCACACTCCATGTCCCACTGCCACAGGACAAATCCCTGTCCCGAGCCTCCACGTTCCTATGGGGCCGTGTGGAGCAGTTGGGGACCTATGGGACGGCCATCACAGCCTATGCACTGGCATTGGTGGACACCACTCCTCCGGGGCCGCATCCGGCAGTGGAACGTCTGCGGGGCATGGCCCAGAGCGCCCACGGTGTGTCCCCATGGGGCAGTGGCATTGGCCTTTGTCACCATGGGTGGCTCCTGGACCCCTCTGGCCCCTTCTTCAGATTCACACTCATTCAAATCCTTCAATTTTGTTCTTCCTCAAACTCTTCTTCATATACTTCAAATTCATTCCTATTCAAATTTCTCTCCTTCACGTTCGTTCTTCAGATTCTTCTTTGATTTCGTTCTCCTGATTAATTCCTCCTAAAATTAATTCTCGTTCAAGTTCCACAGATTCGTTCCACTTCGGATGGGTTCTTCTCCAAAACTGTTCTTCAGATTTACTTTCCTTTGATTTCGTTCTTGTAATTAATTCTTCTTCAGAGCAGTTCTTCAAATTCTTCTTCAAATCCATTCTCCGCACCCACTCTGGGTCCCCATGACCCCATAGGACCCCCCATGACCCCATATGAGCCCCCTGTGACCCCGTCTCCATGCAGGTGGCCGTGCGACCTTCTGGCCATCTGGTGGCCCTGCAGCCACAGTGGAGGCGACGGCTTACGCCCTTCTGGCACTGCTGCAGAGCCGTGACATCGCCGGGGCTGGGAGGGCGGCACGGTGGCTCCGGCAGCAGAGCAATTATGGAGGTGGCTTCCACTCCACTCAGGTGGGGGGGGTGCACGGAGCCCCCTGTGTGCCTCGGTGTGAAGGGGACTCGATCTCCGGTGTCCCCTTTGGTGGCTGTGTCCCCAACCTGCTCGGTGTTCCTGCAGGACACGGTGGTGGCCCTGGAGGCGCTGGCCCAGATGTGGCTGCAGTGGGGTCGCGGGAGCACAGCGGGGCTGAACCTGGGGCTCTCCTGGCCGGGGGGTGCCCGGGGGAGGGCTGGTGGCACTCAGGTGACGCTGAAGCCAGGGCTGGAGCCGCTGGAGCAGGAGCTGCAGGTGGGGGCGTGGTGGGACGTGGCAGGACATGGGGGATGTGAGGACATAGGGGATGTATCTGGACCTGGTAGGATGTGATATGGAGACATGGTAGGATGGGACATAGTAGGAGGTGGGGAACGTGGGATGTGGGGGACGTGGTAGGACGTGATCGACACGAGGTTTTGGGGTCCCTGTGTCTTTGCTTTGTCCCCATGTCCCCCAGGTGCCTCTGGGCAGCCCGGTGACAGTGCAGGTGGAGGGACACGGCGAAGGGACGCTGACGGTGGGTGGCTGCATGGACATTGGTGTCACCTCCAAGAGCTGATGTCCCCTCACAACCTCCCCTCACGGTGTCCCCTCATGCTGTCACGATGTCCTCCTGCTGTCCCATCACGATGTGACGCTGTCCCCTTGCTGTCCCCAGGTGCTCCGCCAGTTCCGCCTGCTGTCACCTCCCAATGCCACGTGCCAGGCGCTGCACCTGGAGGTGGCCATCACCGGCCCCATCCTGTACCATGGTAAGGCCCCGCCCCCAAAGACCCCGCCCTTTCTTCGGAGGGGGCGTGGCCTCAGCCCTGTTTTCCATACCCCAAGCCCCAGCAGATGAGGACTACGAGGACTATGAGGACTACGAGGAGGCGGAGCCTAAAGAGGGGGAGGAGCCTACAAAAGGGGCAGTGCCCATGGAAGGGGCGGGGCCTGTGGAAGGGGAGGGGCAAGCAGATGGCCCCGCCCCACTCAGCCCCATGTCCTTATGGGATGCCCGGAAGCGGCGACGCCGCAGCACGCAGAGCCCTGCCCATGAGGTGGCCTTTCTGGTCTGCTTCCGGTGAGGGGCGGAGCTTCCTGTTCCAGTGGGCGGGGCATCCTGCTGCTAGGCGGTGCTTATTGCTGATGGGCGTGGCCTGTTGTAGGCGGAGCCCAGGGGTGGCACTAACGGGGATGGCGGTGGTGGAGATCTCTCTGCTCAGTGGCTTCTCACCCCATAGGGCAGACCTGGACAAGGTAGGGGCCTGGGGGACTTGGAGGATGTAGGGGAGCTGAGGGGAGTTATGGGGTGTGGGGGTGTTGGAGTCGTTGGGGTGGCAGAATGTTGGAGTCATGGCTTATGGGGCTGTTGGGGTTTGAGGTGTTGTGGTTGGGTGTGCTGGAACATCGAGTTGGGGTTGTTGGGGTCGGAGAGTTGGGTCTGGGGGTGTTGGGGTGCAGGGCTGTTGAGGTGGAGCTGTTAGGTTGGAGTGTTGGGGTGTTGGATGTGGGTGTTGGGGAGGGACGTATCCGGGTGCTGCTGTCCCACAACAGCTGCGGGACGTGGTGGATCGCTGGATCAGTCACTACGAGCTGGATGGGAACCAGTTGGTGCTGTACCTGGATGAGGTGTGTCCCCCTGTGTCACCCATAACCTCAATGGCCCCGTGATCCCGTATCCCCTATGTCCCTGTCCCCACACCATACCCCGTTCTCCCCACACATCCCTTGTTCCCCCACGTGTTCTCATTCCTGTCCCCAGGTCCCCCCCGAGCGGCAGTGTCTCAGTTTTGGGGCCACCCAGGAGGTGGCCGTGGGCCACATGCAGCCGGCAATGGCAGCCATCTATGACTACTATGAGCCCGGTGGGCGGGGCACTCAGTGGGCGGGGCCTAAATTGGTGGGGTCTTGGTGGGTGTGGCCATGAGAGGAGGCGTGGCCCATCTGACCCCTCTGTGCCCCATCCAGGGCAGCGCTGCACCGTCTTCTACAACGCCCCACAAAGGAGCAGCACCATCGCCACACTGTGCTCCCCCAAAATCTGTGAATGTGCCCAAGGTGGGACCCCACTGTGACCCCATATGTGGGACCCCCATCCGGTGAACCCCTCCACCCAACTTTTGAGGATCTTGGGGTGAAATTATGGGGTTTATGGGGGAACGTGGGGGAGAGACATGCGGGGCATGGAGAGAACTCTCACCGAGAACCTTGTGTTTTGGGTCCCTGATGATGTTGGGGCACCCTACTGATGTTGGGGTTTCCCAGGGGGGTGTCCCCATGCCCAAAGGAGGACACAAGAGGTGACAGCTGATGACCGCCACGACTTTGCCTGTTACAGCCCCCGTGTGGACTATGGTGAGACCCCAAATCACTGCACTTCAGACCTGCTGACCCCAAATTGGCTGCATCCCAAACCTTAACTGCCCTAAATTCCATCTGCTGCCCCTGAGCCCCACAGCTGCACGCTGTACCCCACAAGTGACCCCTGAACCCCAAAAGCATTCACTAGGATCCTGTAGTTTTCTCGCCAATTATCCCTCTGACCCCAAAACCGCATAGCTGCCCTATGATGTCCATAACTCCTGTGATACAGTAACCCCTGTGACCCCATCTTTATGACCTCCATGACCCCTTTGACCCCTTGCCCCCTCTGATCCCCAGCGCTGGTGATTCGGGTGCTGTCCCAGAGCGAGATTGGGGCTTTTGTGGCGTTTGAGACGGAAATCAAAGAGGTGCTGCTTGGAGGTGAGACTGAGGGCACTGGGAAGGGCTGGAAGGTGAGAATGGCAGCACTGGGAGAGGCAGGGAGTACTGGGAGGGACTGGGAAGGACTGGAAATTGAGACTGGGTGAACTGGGAATTCTGGTAGAGACTGGGTATAATGGGAGCACTGGAAGTGGTTGTGGGGTGAGAAGGGGATGCTGGGATATATTTGGCCATACTTGGGTAGCATTGGGCAGTGCTGAGGGGGGTCTCTCAGCCATACTGGAACAATACAAGAGTGTATTGGGTGGTACTGGGAAAGTTTGGTGAGTTCATAGTGTGTGTACTGGTGCAGGTCAGGACACAACAGCAGCTCCTGGGGAGCGGAGGCGGCTGCTGGTGCGGAAGAGCTGCCCACTGCGCCTGCAGCCCCACACCATCTACCTGGTGATGGGGGGCAGCGGGGGGACACGGGACCCTGAGGGGCGGTGAGAAGGGGCTGTGCCCCATGTCCCCATGTGCCTATGTTCTTATGTTCCCATGTCCCGTATCCCAGTGTTTCTAACCCCGTGTCCCTGATCCTGACCCCATACCCCGATACCCCTATCCCCATCTCCAGCCCCCAGTTCCTGCTGGGCCCCCACTCGTGGGTGGAGGAGGTGCCGTCCCCTGGACGCTGTAGGGCCACACGGCTGCGGGGTCACTGCGCCCAACTGCAGGAGTTCTGCACCCGCCTGAGCCAACTGGGCTGCCAGCTGTGAGCCACTGCGAGCTACCGGGAGCATGCTGAGTGCAGCTGGAACCGTTTTTGGGTTGAACTGGCACCAATGTTGGATCAGTTGGGATGGATTGGAAATAAAGTAGCGTTGTTTGGGACCATGTTGGGAACAACTGGAAGTGTGCTGGGTTTGAGTGGGAGCAATTGGATCTGTATTGGAACAAACAGGGATCACACTGGGTCAAAAAAGATCAGAACGGGTCCAACTGGGGTCATACTGGATTGAAGTGGGATCAGAGCGGGTTAAATAGACGCACAGTCCTCCGAACCACCACAGAGTCGGCCCTCCGGCGGCGCAGAGCGGCGCTGCAAGCCGTCCGTGAGGCAACCGGACGTGACGTCGCTCCGCGGCGCGCGATTAGAACTCCGGCGGCGCCCATCGGAGCGCCCCGATGCCGCGGCCCAAACCGCGCAGCCCCCGGCGCCGGGGCCGCCCCCCCCCCGCCGCCCCGCCGCCGCCGCCGCCTCCCGCGCGGCCCCGCGGTGAGTGCAGCCCGGAGGGGTGCTGGGGGGTGTGGGGCTGAGCCTTTATCGCCGTTGTTTTCCCCGTCTCTTCGCTCCGTTTCAGCCCGCCGGTACCGGCCCGGTCAGAGGGCGCTGCGGGAGATCCGTCGCTATCAGAGCAGCACCGCTCTGCTGCTGCGCCGCCAGCCCTTCGCGCGCGTGGTAACGGGACCCCCCCCCCCCCCCCCCAACGTGGGACCTCCCGCCCCAAAATGAGATCTGAACATGAGATTTGGGGGCCCCAATATGAATCACTCCCCCCCCCAAATGGAACACCGCGAGAATGGGGCCGTACATAAAAGGGGGACCCCCACCCCTCAAAATGGAGCATCCCCAACCGGACCTTTCAAAAAATACCCCCACATACCCAAAATGGGACCCTTCATACCCAAAATGAGAGCCCCCCCCCCCCTCCCCCAAATGGGACTTACCCTAAAGTGGGATCTTCCCCCAAAATCAACACCCCCTCAAAATTCGATCCTTCAGACCCCCCCCAACCTCTCTGCATCTCCAACCCCCCTCCATGGACATCCCCCGTGTCCTTGTGCCCCACCTCCCCCCGTGTCCTTCTTACCTCCTCTGTCCCCCCCGTCAGGGACACAGCATCCTTCACTCAGTGTCCCCCCCATGTCCTTGAGCCCCCCCGTCACCTCCCATGATTCAATGCCACGCTCATGTTCACCCCCTCAGTGTCCCCATGCCCCCCCCCTCCCTGCCCCCTCTCTGTGTCCCTCCAGTGTCCCCATGCCCCCCTGTCCCCCCTCCAGGTGCGGGAGATCTGCCTGCTCTTCACGCGGGGCGTGGACTACAAGTGGCAGGCTATGGCCCTATTGGCCCTACAGGAGGTGGGGGGCCTTATGGGTTTATTTTTGGGGGGGGAGGGCGGGAGGATTTGTTTTGGAGGGTCTCATGGTTTGGGGTTGGGGGTGTCTGAGGGATACCTTGGGTGGAGCTGGGGGGCTTTGTAGTGCCCAAAAGGTCTTTTTGGGGGGGAAGGGAAAGTGGATTTGGACCCCTTGTGTCTGGGGGGTCTCTTTGGGCTTGAGGAGGGGTCTTTGGCTGCGAGGTGTTTTGGGATTGGGGATTGTTTTGGGGGGGGGATTGGAGGTTTTTGAGCTGTGGAGTTATTTGAGGTCGTGGTTTTAGGGAGGGAGGTTGGGGGTAGGGGTTGTTTTTGGGGTGTTCCGGGGGTTGTTTTGGAGGACTGGCGTTTGTGGGGTGGCCTGGAGGTGGGAATTGACCCCTCCCTGCTTTGTGGGGTCCCACAGGCAGCAGAGGCGTTCCTGGTGCATCTGCTGGAGGATGCCTACCTGTGCTCGCTGCATGCGCGCCGCGTCACGCTGTACCCCAAGGACCTGCAGCTGGCACGGCGCCTGCGGGGGCTGCAGGGGGAGGGGTTCTGAGCTGCCCCCCCCTCCCGCCCCCAATAAACACCCCCTCCCCCTATTCACACACACAGGCGCACAGAGCGGTGATGGGGTTCTGCTGCTGGGTTGGGGGGACTGTGGTAATGGGGGGGGATTTGGGGAGGTGGTGAGCAGAGGGGTGGGGGGCGCTTGGGAGGATGGATGGGTAGCGGGTGGGGTGGGGGTTTGGGGGATCTTTGCTGGTTGGTGGGCACACAATGGGAGTGTGAGTGATTATTTTTTCGGAAGGGGGCACCCCGTGGTGCTGGGAGCACTTTGTGGGGGGAGAAACTCCTGTATTTTTATCAGGACACTCCCATAAATTTTATCATGATTTGAAGCGGAGTGGGCACACGATAATTTCAGGGGAGTGAACCCAATTCCCTTCTTCTGGTAGGAGGGGTTTGGGTGGGGGGGGGAGGGGGGAGGTGGAGCTTTTGGGGTCCCTCCCCCTCATAAGGTGTTATAGGGGCAGAGCCGGGGCCCCCCCATCCCACAGAACAATGTCGGTGGTGATGCTTCTGCTGCTGTTCCTCCTGGCCCTGATCTGGGGGGGGTCAGCCAGGTGGGGGGGGGGCACCATGGGGGGGGGCCCTGCACCTCCTGCACCCAGGAGGGCCACAGCACCTCCACATCCTCACCCGGACCTACGGGGACCCCTTGTGTCTGCGCTTGGGGGGGCGTGGTGAGTAGGGGGGCACTTTCATGACCCCCCTCATCCCCCTGACTCCCCTTTGGACCCCCATGGCCCCCTTTTCCCCATAAATCCCCCTCCTTTGGACCTTGAACCTTCCCCCTTTAAGATCCCCAACCTCACAGGCTCCCCAGAATTATCCATTGAGAGGGTGGAGGGACCCCCAAATGCTGCCCCCCAATTCCTTCCTGGCCCCCTTCACATTTGTCCCCTCCTTCTACCCCCCACAAAATAATTTGGGATCCCTAACCCCTCCCACCCCCCCCATACTTTATCCGGGTACCTTTCACTTCTCCCCCCGCCCCTGGTTTCAAGGTCCCCATGGAGGTCCCTTCCCTCCAACCCACTCATTTCTTGCCCCCCCCCCCAGAGGTGGTGGTGCTGAGCTCTGCAGCTGCCATCCGTGAGGCGCTGGCACGGCGCTGGGGGGACTTTGTGGGACGCCCCCACAGTTACCTGGGTATGGGGGAGCTGCAGGGATTGGGGGCTCCCATGAGGGTTTGGGGTGAGTCAGAGGGGGGTCCCTGTGAATCTTCAAGGGTGGTTCTTTGGGTTTTGTAGTTCTGGGGAGGGTCCCAAGAGGGGTCCATGAAGATCTCTATGGGTATCTGAGGGGGTTTGGGGGTTCTGGGGGGTCCTCATAGGTTCTGGAGATTACAAATTGGTGTCTGTGGGGGTTCTGAGGGATCCTCCTGGGTTTTGAGTGGAGGGGAGTCCCTGCAGCTCTCTGTTGGGTATCTGGAGGGGGTACTGGGGGTCCCCATGATCTCTGAAGGGGTCTGGTTGCGTTTTTTGGGGGGAAGAATGTTTCTGACAGTCTCCACAGGTGCTGGACAGGTCTCAGGGTGCCTGGGGGAGTCTGGATGGGTCCCCAAGGATCCCTGCGGCTGTGTGAGGTGTTCTGAGAGGTCCCATGGGTGCTGGGGTGATATGGGTGTCACCCCGCAGCGTCCTTGGTGTCACGGGGGGGGCAGGACCTGGCGCTGGGGGACGCATCCCCAGAGTGGCGGCGGCAGCGGGGGGCAACGCGGGGAGCACTGGCGCGGGCTGTGAGACACCTGGAGCCTCTCCTGGAGCTGCAGGGCTGGGCGCTGTGCCAGGTGAGCACCCCAACACGGGGCCCTACAACCCCCGGTGGACCCCATCAGCTCCAGGGCTGAGCTGCCCGTCCCCTTGACTCACCCCGACCCCCCCTGTGCGGCACCCGCACCCCCTCAGTGACCCCATTTCCCTCCCCACAGGAGCTGAGCTCTTACGGGGCTGCCCCAGTGGACCTCTTTGAGGCGTTCGCGTTCCACACCTGCAGCACCATCTGCCGCCTCGCCTTCGGGGACCTGGTGGGGACACTGGGGGGGATGCGGGGTCTAGGTGTCACCTTGGGGAGCAGGGGGATTCAGGTGCCGCTACGGGGGGTCTCAGATGTCAGGTGCCACTGGAGGGGACCAAGGGGTCTTGGGGTGACCCAGGTGTCCAAGGAGGGTGGATCCGAAATGCTCGGGGGCCACTTGGGGTCTCAGATATCCAGGCATCCCTTTGGGGACCCAGCCACCTCTAGAGGGACCCAAATGACCACATACCTCTTTAGGTTCAGAAATCTCTGGGGGGACCCAGGAGTCACTCTGGGTGACCCCAGGCCCTGTGCCCCACAGATGCCCCCCGAGGCAGAGGTGCGCTCCTTTACACGCTGTGTGGTGGAACTGCTGGAGGTGTGGGGCTGGGCCAGTGTGCGGGCACTGGATGTGCTGCCTCCACTAAGGGTGAGCCCTACGGGGCCCTATAGGGCTTATGGGATCAGCATGGGGCTGGGAAGGGGGATAGGTCCATGTGGGGTCTATAGTGAGAATGGGCTATATTGTCCTTGGGGGGTTACAGATGCGGCTGGGAGGTCTGTAGGGGCTGAGGGGGGTTAAAGGGGTTATACAGAGCCCTGGGAGGGTATTGTGGGGTTTCTGCGGGGCTGGGGGGATTCTCAACGGCTGTCTTAGGTTTGAAAGGGTCTATAGAGAGATATGGGGCTGGGATGGAGTATGGGGTCCCTATGGGCCCAGAGAAGCTCTGTAGGGCACTGAGGGGGGTCCCTGTGCCCCACAGGTGCTGCCCAACCCAGGGCTGCGGGAGCTGCTGCGCCTGGTGGAGCGCCGTGACGCCTTCGTGGAGACCCAGATCCGATGTCACCAGGTGGGGATGTGGGGACATGGGGACAGAGGGGGGATACGGCTGCAGGGGGTAACGCATGTGTCCCTACAGGGCTGCACATCCCCCCCTAGGGACACAGTGCTGGGGGCACTGCTGGGGGGAGACCCCACTGTCCCCATGGGGCCGCTGGGGGGGGACCGCCTGCACATGGCCCTTGTGGACCTCTTCATCGGTGGCACCGAAACGACAGCGGCAGCTCTGCTGTGGGCTGTGGCCTTCCTGCTGCACCACCCCCAGGTGACACCACGCCACATCTGTGTCACAGCCACATCTGCTTCCCCATAGTTCCCACGCCAGTCTCCCATCCCCACGTAGCCCCAGGGTGTCCCCACGTGTGTGCTGGGTGTCCCCTCCCGTACCCTACTGCACTTCCCCATTGCACCACATGCATGTCACAACCATGTCCATATCCTTGTGTGGATAATGGCTCTGGGGTGCTCCCACCTGTGTCCCTGGTGTCCCCTGTATGATGGCCATCACCGAAGTGTCACACTCATGTCACCTCTGTGCCACACCAATGTCTGTGTCCCCGCACAGGGGAAGGCCACCCCACAAGTGACCTGACGTGACACTTGGTGACACGCTCTGACACACGTCCCCTGTCCCAGGTGCAGGACCGAGTGCGTGCAGAGCTGCACCAGGTGCTGGGCCCCACGGGGACCCCAAAGCCAGGGGACATGGGACGACTGCCGCTGCTCCGTGCTACCGTCACCGAGACCCTGCGCCTGCGGCCCCCCGCGCCTCTCGCACTGCCCCACTGCGCCCGGCGCCACTCCAGGTATGGCCAGTAATGCACCAGTATGGACCAGTATGGGGCCATACATCTGCCTGCAGAACCATGCACCACTGTCAGTGTTTTGCACTAGAATGAACAAACACAGACCAATTTGTAATAGTGTGGACTGCTGCAGCCCATGGCCCTACCAGTAGGTCAGCCCCAGAAGAGCTCATCAGCCCCCATTAAGCCCCAGTATGTTCCAGTTGGCCACTGTAGGGTCTCCCAGTCCATCCGAGCAGCAGTCTGTCCCTTCCCAGCATTGCAGGAATTCCAGTGCCCGCGGGATCCATTGTTATCCCAAACCTCTTCGCTGCACACCATGACCCCAAGATCTGGGACCGTCCTGCTGAGTTCCTGCCCGGTATGTGTGGGTCCACCCCACAGATGTGGGCCCTGAACCCCAGGGTGGGTTCCTCCCTCTACACCCACTCTCTGACCTCTGTTCTGCCCCACAGAGCGGTTCCTGCAACCAGGGGCCCCCTGGCGAGCGCTGCTGCCCTTTGGTTGTGGGGCACGCTCGTGTGTGGGGGAGGCGCTGGCTCGGGCAGAGCTCTTTGTGTTTTTGGGGTTCATCCTACAGCGATTCCGCCTGGAGCCGCCTTCTGATGGGGCTCTGCCCCACTTGGGGGTCACCGCCGGCACCGTGCTGCGCTGCGCCCCGTTCCGTGTGCGCCTCGTGCCCTGCCCGCCCCATAGCTCCTGAGCCCAGTGTGTGGGATGCGTGGGTCAGTGCTGGTTACTCGCAGCTTTATTGACCCCATAAAGGCTTCACTGTGCCCCACAACCTTTCTAGTGCTCTCAGTCACGCTGCGGCCGCAGCTTCATCTCTGTGAAGGGGATGGAGTACTCGAAGCCCTTCCAGGGGTACCAGTTGATGCCCTGCAGAGAGGGAGGGGGGGATTTGGTCACACCCTATAGGCAACTTAGAGCGGTTCTACAGACACATATAGGCCCTACAGGGGGCCCCAAAGTACCCCCTTCCCTGCTCCAGCTTCTACAACTCTTACAGGGTCCCATACTCATATAGGAGAGACATGAGGCTAAAGGCACCTTGCAGGGGGTAGCCCTCCATATTTACCCCACATAACCCCCCCCCCGTGGCCCCACAGTGACTCCCTCCCTCCTGTCTCATTGGGTTGTTTTTATGCCCCCATAGACCCGTTTATGATCCCCGCAGACCCCTTCATAGCCCCCATAGCCATACCTGGTGGTCGTAGGGCACCCCATAGCGCCCGTTGAGGTTGGCATAGTGGCAGTTGCGGTACCACCAGGCTCCCGTGTAGGCGACAGCGCAGGGCCGGGGGCGGCCCCGGGGGTCGTGGTCCCGTGTGGAGAAGGGGCTCCCAGCGTGGTAGGACAGTGCATCCCCTGTAGGACCCACAGCAAGGTTACGGGGACCCCTAGAGAGAGCTCTCCAGGACACCCACATAGGGTTCAGAGCCCCAAGGATGAACCACAGACCCCCAGGAAGTCCCCACATCCTCATAGAGACCACCCTGTGGGGCAGAGCCTCCTCCCTCCCCCCCCCCCCCGGAACCCTTGTGGGCTCCCTGTGGCCTCGAGATCCCACTGGGTCAATGATCTCAAAGACCCCTGCAAGGCCTCCTCACTGTGGGCAAAGGGACTGTCCCCTATTCTCCCCAGGATTCCCCCCCCGCCCCGTGATCTGGGTATCCCCAAGAGCCCTCCCATGAGTCAAGGTTAACGTTATACCCTCCAGGAACCCTCCAGGACCCCCCCAGCCCCACACGCACCAGCTGTGCCACTGTAAGCCCCGAGATGGAGGCGAAAACTGTCCTCAGGACCACCGACGGCAAAATCCCGATAGCGGGCGAAGGCGCTGTCTGACGGCGTCCGGAGGTCCACGCGCAGCTCCGTGGGCCCAGAACCTGTCAGCGCGTGCAGCGCCGCATTTCCTGCCCACATCCCACAGCCATCATCATCCCCGCCCCACAGACCCAACTGGGGCCCTGCCCCGCACCCTACACCCCCCACCCCACGCACCCATCTGGGATCCACCCCGCATCCCAGTGGGGTTCAGTCCCACGTCCTGCAGCCATCAGCCATCCCCACCCCTCAGTATCCCCAGGTTTTGAGGTCCTCACCCAGCCAGAACTCCCTGGAGATGTTCCCGAAGCCGTGCACGTACTCCTCCCACCCCCTCCAGAAGTTGGTGCCCCCATCCATGCGGCGCTGGAACACCTTTGGGGGTGGGGGTGGGGTCAGAATCTCCCCCAGGCCCCACACTGCCCCCAGACCCCCCATTACTTCCCCCTAAACCCCCAACACTGCACCCTAAGACCCTTGTATTGCCCCCCAGGGCATCCTATTGCCTCTCCCAGATCCACCACAGCCCCAAATTTCTCCCTGGGTGGTGCTCCCCCATTTATAGTTCCAGGGGGTTACTGGGATCCCCATGGATAGTATAGGGGGTATGTGAGTCTCACAGAACACTGGGATCCCCCTGCAGTTTCCAGAATTACCCCAGTTGCCCCACAACATCCTCCCATTAACCTCCCCTCCCCTCCAGCCTCCCCCCACTCTCCCTGCATTGCTTCTCAACCCCCCCAGAACCTCCCCAGATGCCCCAAATGCCCCCAATTGCTCCACAGGACTCCTCTATTGCCAACCCAACCCCTATAATGGCAACCACCAGCCAGCCACCCAAACCCCATGACACCCATTGCCCATCAGACTCCTCATAGCCCCCCCCACTTCCTCCCCTTGCCCCCAGCCCCACCAGCCAGCCTCCCCCATCGCTCTCCATGTCGCAGAAGACGCGCAGTGGCCGTCGCTGGTCACCCCCGAGGAAGATGAGGACTTCTCGTGAAGGCCCTGGTCCATTGAGCTGCTCCTCAGCGCAGTCTCGGGGGTGTGGGTGGGGAAGGGGGGCTGGGGGACAAAGTGCAGTGTAGGTGCCCCCATCCACAGGACCCAACCAGTTGGGGGTCCCTGTTCACCTATCAAGGGACGAGGGCATCCTACTGACCCCCCACCTAAGGAGCCCCCCTATGTAGGGACCCATTATTCAGGCACTTGGGAATCCCAAACCCCCCCCCCACGCAAAGATGCAGATTTTCGGGTACCCCCCTCCATACTTCAGGACCCAGCATCCGTGTGTTCCCACCACAACAAAGCATCCAGATATTTGGGCACCCCGGAGTCTCCCACCCAAGTTCCCTGACACCTGGGTGCCCCCTCCCCCCCCAAGGGACCTCCTTTCCCAGCTCACGGGTATTGAAGGTGGTCTCGAGGGGCTCCAGCCCCCGGCCCCGGAGCTGCACCATATAGTGTCCAGTGGGCTCCAGGCCCCACAGGTCCTTGGATGTTGCCTCAGGGGGCAGCTGCAGTGTCTGGGGGGAGGACATGGGAAGGTTATTGGGCTGCTATGGGGGTCCCTAAAGGGCATTACAGGGGTGTTTAATGTCTCCAGGGAGCATAAAGAGGCCCATGAGGAGGATGGGAGTGCTGCAAAGGGAGTTATTGAGGACCTCAAGAGATAGTGGGGTGCAGTGGGGCTCTTAGGATGCTTGGGGGCTTTTGGGTTTCCCACGGTGGGAGAAGGGTCCCCAAGGAGGTTATGTGGGTCTCCAAAGGGGCACTGGGATCCCTGCGGGGAGATCTGGGTCTCCACAAGGAATACTGGGGTCTCCAAAGGGGTGAGTGGGGATCTCAGGGGTCTGGGGGGGGTTCCCAGAGGAACACTAGGGTCCTCAGAGATGCCATGCTGATCTCCAGGAGGAGTTCTAGGGTCACAAACAGGGTTGCAGGGAAGCCCTATGGGTTACTGGGTTCCCCCCATAGGCATATTGGGGTACCCCAGGAGATACTGAGGTCCCCTGGGAAGTTCAGGGAACGCTATGGGGCATTACCTTCATGGGGCCTCCGAGGGGTCCGTAGGTGAGGTTGTAGCCATCTGGGGGGACACGGGGAGGCGCCCAATGCAGCTGAGCACTGCGGGGCCACAGCGTGCCCACCCATAGCGTTCCTGGGGCACCTGGGAAAAGATGGAGGGCACTGAGGCCCACAGCCCTCCCTTGGATGTCCCACACTCTCCCTCCCACTAACTCCTTTTGGACCCCTCCCCAAAGGCCTCGAGAGCCCTGCTCACCGCTACAGCACCTGCTGACCACCAAGACACTCCCACCCCACTGCAGTGTCCCAGTGACCCCCACCCACAGGGGGCTTTGGGGTGCCATATAGATCTCCTATAACTTCCTAGGCACCACCCCCACAGGGACACCTCCCACCCGTGACGCCATCAACCATCCAGCTCTACATGAGTTTGAACACTGCTTTCAGCAGTAGGGCTTAATTCCTGCGTGAAGCCATGCCGGTCCTTTTCAACTCTGCTACAGTCTATATACTGAGGCCCCGAGTGTAGATCCCTCCAACACTCAACAGTGCATCCAACAGTCCTTCCAAACAACCATTTCTCCACAGAAACTCACATCCCTCCATCCAACCAGTTGCTACATGTTCACCCAACAAGCTCTTTTTATATTAAAAAAAATTAATTCATTCCATCGGTCATCCCCAAACAAACTACAACATGACATGAGCGATCCATCCATCCACCCTTCAAATAAAATCTCTCCAGAGCTCAGGAAAAGTTCCTATTGACAACAGTGCGCAAGTGGAACCTGGCAGGGCCCAGCTGACTCCAATTCCAGTGCACAGAGGCATTGAGGCAAGAGCCCAAAGCTCTTCATTCAAGTATCTGCACGTGCAACCAAGCGTCAATTAATAAAAGACCCACACTCCCATCTGAACAGGCATCACAAAATCCACTCCCCATCGGTCCCTTCGTAATTCAGTGCACTGATTAATGGAGCCATTCCAAAACAGGAACCAAACAGCTCATCCCATGGCCAGAGGAAATCAAGATCCCCAGCACAGGCCACATTTCACTTACCAACATCAGGAAACCCAGAGCCCACCAGGTGCCAATTCGTGCCCTCACCTGTGACGGCATCAGTGGAGATGGGGCCCAGCCGTTTCCGCCCCCACACCCCGTACAGGTTGAACTTGTAGCGGCGGGACGGCGACAGCCCGGGCACGCTCACCGAGCGCGACCCACCGTCCACGGGCACCACCTGCGGCTGGCCTTGCGCGTCCTTGTACTGCACCGTGAAGGAGTCAAAGGAGCCCTCGGGGACGCTCCACTCCAGCTGCACGGAGTCAGGGCTGACGTGCGATGCCGTCACCTCACCCAGGCGTGGTGGGGAAGGTGTTTCCTCCGCTGCTGGCGCGGCAGCTGCAGCACAAAGTCCATGTCCACCCATCCTACTATCCACGTGCTCAACAGCTTACAAACTGTTCTCCAAACATTCACCTGCCCCGATTGACAAGTTATCCTACCCCAACCTTCCATCCATACTTCCAACCATGCAACCCAATCCTCTCCACTCATCACTACCCCCTACTCCTCCCACCCTGCTGGCTCCCGTCCCTCCATACTTTCCCACACTCTGCCACAGAACCTTTCCGTTTCCATTCACACGCCAGTCACCAGCACAGACCATCACACTGCTCACACCACGCGCCAAGCTCAAGGCCCTACTCAAGAGAGGCGCAGCATGCGGGGGCCCTCACCTGTGATGGTGTCAGTGGAGATGGGGCCCAGACGTGTCTGCCCCCACAGCCCATACAGGTTGAACTTGTAGGGGTGGGACGGCAGCAAACCAGGCACGGTCACCGTGCGGGACCCACTGTCCAAGTGCAGCTCCTGCGGCTGGCCCTGCACGTCTACGTACTGCACTGTGAAGGAGTCAAAGGTGCCTTCGGGGACGCTCCATTCCAGTTGGACGGAGTTGGGGCTGACATGGGATGCTGTCAGCTGTCCTAGGCGTGGCTGGGAAGTTGGTTGCTCCTCCACCTCTTCTGCAGCTGCAATACAGAAGACACAGCACAGGATAACAGCATGGTCCTGCCCATCAGCTACATCCAGTCACCCTCTCTCTGCTCCCTTTTTCCATCCACTCTCAATCTTCTGCGCACTTGAACCAACTGCCATTCCTTCACATTGCCACCATCCGGACAACCAGCTTACCGTCCCACCATTCATGCAAGGATTCTCTCTGTACTTCCATCCACTCATTTCCCTATGCAACCACGTGCTCACAGTTCAACAGAGCAAGCAACGCTTACTCCTTCTTCCATCCAAGAATTATCTAACTCATCTGTGAACATATCCATCCACCGTACCAGCACACCAAGGACCTACCTATCCCTTCTCCATCCACCCACCTATTCCTAAGTTCTTCCATCCATCCATTCGCTCCTTCATGTACCTGCCCATCCATTCAAACTAATACTCAAACAGTCACAATCTTATGGGGCAGCCATCACCCCACTCGTTCCCCATCGCTCCCTTCATACTTCAGCGCAACATTTCATGGATGCATCCCTAAAAAAGGCACCCTAATCGGGTTCATCCCGTTCCCAGAGGAAATCAAGATCCCCAGCCCACACCATGTTTCTCTTTCTATCTCCAGGAAACCCAGAGCCCACCAGGTGCCAATTTCCACCCTCACCTGTGACGGCATCAATGGAGATGGGGCCCAGCCGTTTCCTCCCCCACACCCCATACAGGTTGAACTTGTAGCGGCGGGACGGCGACAGCCCGGGCACGCTCACCGAGCGCGACCCACCATCCACGGGCACCACCTGCGGCTGGCCTTGCGCGTCCTTGTACTGCACCGTGAAGGAGTCAAAGGAGCCCTCGGGGACGCTCCACTCCAGCTGCACGGAGTTGGGGCTGACGTGCGATGCCGTCACCTCACCCAGGCGTGGTGGGGAAGGTGGCTGCTCTGCTGCTGGCGCGGCAGCTGCAATGCACAAGAAGTAATTCATTGCAAAAACATCCACCTGATCTACATTCCGTCTATTCAACAACCCAACCAACGTGCATGCTGCCATACAGCTGTACTCTGAGCACTACTTTATTCAAGAACTCTTTGATCCATCCTTCCTTCCATCCACCACGCAACAGTTATCAGCCATTCCCTCCTCCATGCTCCCTCCAATCTTGCAGGCATTCATCCCTACAGACGTCCCAAACAAATCACAACCAAACTTTTCCTTCTCGAGCATGATGACTGTAAGCAAGAGGAGCCATGAAAGGCTCCTGCCATATGCCAAGCCCAGGGCCAGCAGGACACGGATGAAGCACACAACATCCTCACCTGTGACGGCGTCAGTGGAGATGGGGCCCAGCCGTTTCCGCCCCCACACCCCGTACAGGTTGAACTTGTAGCGGCAGGACGGCGACAGCCCGGGCACGCTCACCGAGCGCGACCCACCGTCCACGGGCACCACCTGCGGCTGGCCTTGCGCGTCCTTGTACTGCACCGTGAAGGAGTCAAAGGAGCCCTCGGGGACGCTCCACTCCAGCTGCACGGAGTCAGGGCTGACGTGCGATGCCGTCACCTCACCCAGGCGTGGTGGGGAAGGTGCTTCCTCCGCTGCTGGCGCGGCAGCTGCAGCACAAAGTCCATGTCCACCTATCCTACTATCCACGTGCTCAACAGCTTACCAACCGTTCTCCAAACATTCACCTGCCCCGATTGACAAGTTATCCTACCCCAACCTTCCATCCATACTTCCAACCATGCAACCCAATCCTCTCCACTCATCACTACCCCCTACTCCTCCCACCCTGCTGGCTCCCGTCCCTCCATACTTTCCCACGCTCTGCCACAGAACCTTTCCGTTTCCATTCACACGCCAGTCACCAGCACAGACCATCACACTGCTCACACCACGCGCCAAGCTCAAGGCCCTACTCAAGAGAGGCGCAGCATGCGGGGGCCCTCACCTGTGATGGTGTCAGTGGAGATGGGGCCCAGACGTGTCTGCCCCCACAGCCCATACAGGTTGAACTTGTAGGGGTGGGACGGCAGCAAACCAGGCACGGTCACCGTGCGGGACCCACTGTCCAAGTGCAGCTCCTGCGGCTGGCCCTGCACGTCTACGTACTGCACTGTGAAGGAGTCAAAGGTGCCTTCGGGGACACTCCATTCCAGTTGGACGGAGTTGGGGCTGACATGGGATGCTGTCAGCTCTCCCAGGCGTGGCTGGGGTGGTGGTTGCTCCTCCACCTCTTCTGCAGCTGCAATACAGAAGACACAGCACAGGATAACAGCATGGTCCTGCCCATCAGCTACATCCAGTCACCCTCTCTCTGCTCCCTTTTTCCATCCACTCTCAATCTTCTGCGCACTTGAACCAACTGCCATTCCTTCACATTGCCACCATCCGGACAACCAGCTTACCGTCCCACCATTCATGCAAGGATTCTCTCTGTACTTCCATCCACTCATTTCCCTATGCAACCACGTGCTCACAGTTCAACAGAGCAAGCAACGCTTACTCCTTCTTCCATCCAAGAATTATCTAACTCATCTGTGAACATATCCATCCACCGTACCAGCACACCAAGGACCTACCTATCCCTTCTCCATCCACCCACCTATTCCTAAGTTCTTCCATCCATCCTTTCGCTCCTTCATGTACCTGCCCATCCATTCAAACTAATACTCAAACAGTCACAATCTTATGGGGCAGCCATCACCCCACTCGTTCCCCATCGCTCCCTACATACTTCAGCGCAACATTTCATGGATGCATCCCTAAAAAAGGCACCCTAATCGGGTTCATCCCGTTGCTAGAGGAAATCAAGATCCCCAGCCCACACCATGTTTCTCTTTCTATCTCCAGGAAACCCAGAGCCCACCAGGTGCCAATTTCCACCCTCACCTGTGACGGCATCAGTGGAGATGGGGCCCAGCCGTTTCCGCCCCCACACCCCGTACAGGTTGAACTTGTAGCGGCGGGACGGCGACAGCCCGTGCACGCTCACCGAGCGCGACCCACCGTCCACGGGCACCACCTGCGGCTGGCCTTGCGCGTCCTTGTACTGCACCGTGAAGGAGTCAAAGGAGCCCTCGGGGACGCTCCACTCCAGCTGCACGGAGTTGGGGCTGACGTGCGATGCCGTCACCTCACCCAGGCGTGGTGGGGAAGGTGGCTGCTCTGCTGCTGGCGCGGCAGCTGCAATGCACAAGAAGTAGTTCGTTGCAAAAACATCCACCCAATCTACCATCCCTGCACTGAACAACGCAACCAACATGCATGCTGCCATACAGCGGTGCTCTGAGCACTACTTTATTCAAGAACTCTTCCATGCATCCTTCCTTTCATCCATCACGCAACAGTTATCAGCCATTCCCTCCTCCATGCTCCCTCCAATCTTGCAGGCATTCATCCCTACAGACGTCCCAAACAAATCACAAGGAAACTTTTCCTTCTCGAGCATGATGACTGTAAGCAAGAGGAGCCATGAAAGGCTCCTGCCATATGCCAAGCCCAGGGCCAGCAGGACATGGATGAAGCACACAACATCCTCACCTGTGACGGCATCAGTGGAGATGGGGCCCAGCCGTTTCCGCCCCCACACCCCGTACAGGTTGAACTTGTAGCGGCGGGACGGCGACAGCCCGGGCACGCTCACCGAGCGCGACCCACCGTCCACGGGCACCACCTGCGGCTGGCCTTGCGCGTCCTTGTACTGCACCGTGAAGGAGTCAAAGGAGCCCTCGGGGACGCTCCACTCCAGCTGCACGGAGTCAGGGCTGACGTGCGATGCCGTCACCTCACCCAGGCGTGGTGGGGAAGGTGTTTCCTCCGCTGCTGGTGCGGCAGCTGCAGCACAAAGTCCATGTCCACCCATCCTACTATCCACGTGCTCAACAGCTTACCAACCGTTCTCCAAACATTCACCTGCCCCGATTGACAAGTTATCCTACCCCAACCTTCCATCCATACTTCCAACCATGCAACCCAATCCTCTCCACTCATCACTACCCCCTACTCCTCCCACCCTGCTGGCTCCCGTCCCTCCATACTTTCCCACGCTCTGCCACAGAACCTTTCTGTTTCCATTCACACGCCAGTCACCAGCACAGACCATCACACTGCTCACACCACGCGCCAAGCTCAAGGCCCTACTCAAGAGAGGCGCAGCATGCGGGGGCCCTCACCTGTGATGGTGTCAGTGGAGATGGGGCCCAGACGTGTCTGCCCCCACAGCCCATACAGGTTGAACTTGTAGGGGTGGGACGGCAGCAAACCAGGCACGGTCACTGTGCGGGACCCACTGTCCAAGTGCAGCTCCTGCGGCTGGCCCTGCACGTCTACGTACTGCACTGTGAAGGAGTCAAAGGTGCCTTCGGGGACACTCCATTCCAGCTGGACGGAGTTGGGGCTGACATGGGATGCTGTCAGCTCTCCCAGGCGTGGCTGGGGTGGTGGTTGCTCCTCCACCTCTTCTGCAGCTGCAATACAGAAGACACAGCACAGGATAATAGCATGGTCCTGCCCATCAGCTACATCCAGCCACCCATCCATCCAGTCACCCTCTCTCTGCTCCCTTTTTTCATCCACTCTCAATCTTCTGCGCACTTGAACCATCTAACCCAACTGCCATTCCTTCACACCACCACCATCCGGACAACCAGCTTACCGTCCCACCATTCATGCAAGGATTCTCTCTGTACTTCCATCCACTCATTTCCCTATGCAACCACGTGCTCACAGTTCAACAGAGCAAGCAACGCTTACTCCTTCTTCCATCCAAGAATTATCTAACTCATCTGTGAACATATCCATCCACCGTACCAGCACACCAAGGACCTACCTATCCCTTCTCCATCCACCCACCTATTCCTAAGTTCTTCCATCCATCCTTTCGCTCCTTCATGTACCTGCCCATCCATTCAAACAAATACTCAAACAGTCACAATCTTATGGGGCAGCCATCACCCCACTCGTTCCCCATCGCTCCCTTCATAATTCAGCGCAACATTTCATGGATGCGTCCCTAAGAAAGGCACCCTAATCAGGTTCGTCCCGTTGCCAGAGGAAATCAAGATCCCCAGTCCACACCATGTTTCTCTTTCTATCTCCAGGAAACCCAGAGCTCACCAGGTGCCAATTTCCACCCTCACCTGTGACGGCATCAGTGGAGATGGGGCCCAGCCGTTTCCGCCCCCACACCCCGTACAGGTTGAACTTGTAGCGGCGGGACGGCGACAGCCCGGGCACGCTCACCGAGCGCGACCCACCATCCACGGGCACCACCTGCGGCTGGCCTTGCGCGTCCTTGTACTGCACCGTGAAGGAGTCAAAGGAGCCCTCGGGGACGCTCCACTCCAGCTGCACGGAGTCGGGGCTGACGTGCGATGCCGTCACCTCACCCAGGCGTGGTGGGGATGGTGGTTCCTCCGCTGCAGGAGCTACAGCAACAACACAGTAAAAGTAATTAATGCAGAAAGCATCCACGCAAGTAATCATCCATCCACGCAACAACCAAACGAACATTCATCCAACCATCCGGTTCTGCTCTCAGCACAAAATTTATCCAAGCACCATTCCACAGAAATTATCAATCATTCCCTTTTCCTCCATTCTTCCTGCAATCTTGCATGCACTCATCCCTACAGACTTTCCATTGTACAAGAAAACATTTCTTTCTCAACCAAGATGACTGTAAACAGGATGGGCCATTAAAGGTTCCGGTCATAGGCCAAGCTCATGGCCAGCAGGACATGGATGGTGCACACAGCATCCTCACCTGTGACGGCGTCAGTGGAGATGGGGCCCAGCCGTTTCCTCCCCCACACCCCATACAGGTTGAATTTGTAGCGGCGGGACGGCGACAGCCCGGGCACGCTCACCGAGCGCGACCCACCGTCCACGGGCACCACCTGCGGCTGGCCTTGCGCGTCCTTGTACTGCACCGTGAAGGAGTCAAAGGAGCCCTCGGGGACGCTCCACTCCAGCTGCACGGAGTTGGGGCTGATGTGCGATGCCGTCACCTCACCCAGGCGTGGTGGGGAAGGTGGCTGCTCTGCTGCTGGCGCGGCAGCTGCAATGCACAAGAAGTAGTTCGTTGCAAAAACATCCACCTGATCTACATTCCGTCTATTCAACAACCCAACCAACGTGCATGCTGCCATACAGCTGTGCTCTGAGCACTACTTTATTCAAGAACTCTTCCATGCATCCTTCCTTTCATCCATCACGCAACAGTTATCAGCCATTCCCTCCACCATGCTCCCTCCAATCTTGCAGGCATTCATCCCTACAGACGTCCCAAACAAATCACAAGGAAACTTTTCCTTCTCGAGCATGATGACTGTAAGCAAGAGGAGCCATGAAAGGCTCCTACCATATGCCAAGCCCAGGGCCAGCAGGACATGGATGAAGCACACAACATCCTCACCTGTGACGGCATCAGTGGAGATGGGGCCCAGCCGTTTCCGCCCCCACACCCCGTACAGGTTGAACTTGTAGCGGCGGGACGGCGACAGCCCGGGCACGCTCACCGAGCGCGACCCACCGTCCACGGGCACCACCTGCGGCTGGCCTTGCGCGTCCTTGTACTGCACCGTGAAGGAGTCAAAGGAGCCCTCGGGGACGCTCCACTCCAGCTGCACGGAGTCAGGGCTGACGTGCGATGCCGTCACCTCACCCAGGCGTGGTGGGGAAGGTGTTTCCTCCGCTGCTGGCGCGGCAGCTGCAGCACAAAGTCCATGTCCACCCATCCTACAATCCACGTGCTCAACAGCTTACCAACCGTTCTCCAAACATTCACCTGCCCCGATTGACAAGTTATCCTACCCCAACCTTCCATCCATACTTCCAACCATGCAACCCAATCCTCTCCACTCATCACTACCCCCTACTCCTCCCACCCTGCTGGCTCCCGTCCCTCCATACTTTCCCACGCTCTGCCACAGAACCTTTCCGTTTCCATTCACACGCCAGTCACCAGCACAGACCATCACACTGCTCACACCATGCACCAAGCTCAAGGCCCTACTCAAGAGAGGCGCAGCATGCGGGGGCCCTCACCTGTGATGGTGTCAGTGGAGATGGGGCCCAGACGTGTCTGCCCCCACAGCCCATACAGGTTGAACTTGTAGGGGTGGGACGGCAGCAAACCAGGCACGGTCACTGTGCGGGACCCACTGTCCAAGTGCAGCTCCTGCGGCTGGCCCTGCACGTCTACGTACTGCACTGTGAAGGAGTCAAAGGTGCCTTCGGGGACACTCCATTCCAGTTGGACGGAGTTGGGGCTGACATGGGATGCTGTCAGCTCTCCCAGGCGTGGCTGGGGTGGTGGTTGCTCCTCCACCTCTTCTGCAGCTGCAATACAGAAGACACAGCACAGGATAACAGCATGGTCCTGCCCATCAGCTACATCCAGTCACCCTCTCTCTGCTCCCTTTTTTCATCCACTCTCAATCTTCTGCGCACTTGAACCATCTAACCCAACTGCCATTCCTTCACACCACCACCATCCGGACAACCAGCTTACCGTCCCACCATTCATGCAAGGATTCTCTCTGTACTTCCATCCACTCATTTCCCTATGCAACCACGTGCTCACAGTTCAACAGAGCAAGCAACGCTTACTCCTTCTTCCATCCAAGAATTATCTAACTCATCTGTGAACATATCCATCCACCGTACCAGCACACCAAGGACCTACCTATCCCTTCTCCATCCACCCACCTATTCCTAAGTTCTTCCATCCATCCTTTCGCTCCTTCATGTACCTGCCCATCCATTCAAACAAATACTCAAACAGTCACAATCTTATGGGGCAGCCATCACCCCACTCGTTCCCCATCGCTCCCTTCATAATTCAGCGCAACATTTCATGGATGCGTCCCTAAGAAAGGCACCCTAATCAGGTTCGTCCCGTTGCCAGAGGAAATCAAGATCCCCAGTCCACACCATGTTTCTCTTTCTATCTCCAGGAAACCCAGAGCTCACCAGGTGCCAATTTCCACCCTCACCTGTGACGGCATCAGTGGAGATGGGGCCCAGCCGTTTCCGCCCCCACACCCCGTACAGGTTGAACTTGTAGCGGCGGGACGGCGACAGCCCGGGCACGCTCACCGAGCGCGACCCACCGTCCACAGGCACCACCTGCGGCTGGCCTTGCGCGTCCTTGTACTGCACCGTGAAGGAGTCAAAGGAGCCCTCGGGGACGCTCCACTCCAGCTGCACGGAGTCGGGGCTGACATGCGATGCCGTCACCTCACCCAGGCGTGGTGGGGATGGTGGTTCCTCCGCTGCAGGAGCTACAGCAACAACACAGTAAAAGTAATTAATGCAGAAAGCATCCACGCAAGTAATCATCCATCCACGCAACAACCAAACGAACATTCATCCAACCATCCGGTTCTGCTCTCAGCACAAAATTTATCCAAGCACCATTCCACAGAAATTATCAATCATTTCCTCTTCAATTCTTCCTCCAATCTTGCATGCACTCATCCCTACAGACTTTCCATTGTACAAGAAAACATTTCTTTCTCAACCAAGATGACTGTAAACAGGATGGGCCATTAAAGGTTCCGGTCATAGGCCAAGCTCATGGCCAGCAGGACATGGATGGTGCACACAGCATCCTCACCTGTGACGGCGTCAGTGGAGATGGGGCCCAGCCGTTTCCGCCCCCACACCCCGTACAGGTTGAACTTGTAGCGGCGGGACGGCGACAGCCCGTGCACGCTCACCGAGCGCGACCCACCGTCCACGGGCACCACCTGCGGCTGGCCTTGCGCGTCCTTGTACTGCACCGTGAAGGAGTCAAAGGAGCCCTCGGGGACGCTCCACTCCAGCTGCACGGAGTTGGGGCTGACGTGCGATGCCGTCACCTCACCCAGGCGTGGTGGGGAAGGTGGCTGCTCTGCTGCTGGCGCGGCAGCTGCAATGCACAAGAAGTAGTTCGTTGCAAAAACATCCACCTGATCTACATTCCGTCTATTCAACAACCCAACCAACGTGCATGCTGCCATACAGCTGTGCTCTGAGCACTACTTTATTCAAGAACTCTTCCATGCATCCTTCCTTTCATCCATCACGCAACAGTTATCAGCCATTCCCTCCTCCATGCTCCCTCCAATCTCGCAGGCATTCATCCCTACAGACGTCCCAAACAAATCACAAGGAAACTTTTCCTTCTCGAGCATGATGACTGTAAGCAAGAGGAGCCATGAAAGGCTCCTGCCATATGCCAAGCCCAGGGCCAGCAGGACATGGATGAAGCACACAACATCCTCACCTGTGACGGCATCAGTGGAGATGGGGCCCAGCCGTTTCCGCCCCCACACCCCGTACAGGTTGAACTTGTAGCGGCGGGACGGCGACAGCCCGGGCACGCTCACCGAGCGCGACCCACCGTCCACGGGCACCACCTGCGGCTGGCCTTGCGCGTCCTTGTACTGCACCGTGAAGGAGTCAAAGGAGCCCTCGGGGACGCTCCACTCCAGCTGCACGGAGTCAGGGCTGACGTGCGATGCCGTCACCTCACCCAGGCGTGGTGGGGAAGGTGGTTCCTCCGCTGCTGGTGCGGCAGCTGCAGCACAAAGTCCATGTCCACCTATCCTACTATCCACGTGCTCAACAGCTTACCAACCGTTCTCCAAACATTCACCTGTCCCGATTGACAAGTTATCCTACCCCAACCTTCCATCCATACTTCCAACCATGCAACCCAATCCTCTCCACTCATCACTACCCCCTACTCCTCCCACCCTGCTGGCTCCCGTCCCTCCATACTTTCCCACGCTCTGCCACAGAACCTTTCCGTTTCCATTCACACGCCAGTCACCAGCACAGACCATCACACTGCTCACACCACGCGCCAAGCTCAAGGCCCTACTCAAGAGAGGCGCAGCATGCGGGGGCCCTCACCTGTGATGGTGTCAGTGGAGATGGGGCCCAGACGTGTCTGCCCCCACAGCCCATACAGGTTGAACTTGTAGGGGTGGGACGGCAGCAAACCAGGCACGGTCACTGTGCGGGACCCACTGTCCAAGTGCAGCTCCTGCGGCTGGCCCTGCACGTCTACGTACTGCACTGTGAAGGAGTCAAAGGTGCCTTCGGGGACACTCCATTCCAGTTGGACGGAGTTGGGGCTGACATGGGATGCTGTCAGCTCTCCCAGGCGTGGCTGGGGTGGTGGTTGCTCCTCCACCTCTTCTGCAGCTGCAATACAGAAGACACAGCACAGGATAACAGCATGGTCCTGCCCATCAGCTACATCCAGTCACCCTCTCTCTGCTCCCTTTTTCCATCCACTCTCAATCTTCTGCGCACTTGAACCATCTAACCCAACTGCCATTCCTTCACACCGCCACCATCCGGACAACCAGCTTACCGCCCTACCATTCATGCAAGGATTCTCTCTGTACTTCCATCCACTCATTTCCCTATGCAACCACGTGCTCACAGTTCAACAGAGCAAGCAACGCTTACTCCTTCTTCCATCCAAGAATTATCTAACTCATCTGTGAACATAGCGCTAAGCCGCTCTCGGCTCTACCAGCGCTCCTGGTTGACTGGAGAGATTCCAGAGGATTGGAGGCTTGCTGATGTGACTCCCATCTACAAGAAGGGCCGTAAGGAGGATCCGGGGAACTACAGGCCTGTCAGCCTGACATCAGTGCCAGGGAAGGTCATGGAACAAATCCTCCTGGGAGAGATCACACAGCTTGTCCACGGGATCAGGCCCAGCCAGCATGGGTTCATGAAAGGCAGGTCGTGTTTGACCAACCTCATCTCCTTCTACGACTGTGTGACCAAACTGGTAGATGAGGGAAAGGCAGTTGATGTAGTCTATCTAGACTTCAGCAAAGCCTTTGACATGGTCTCACACAACATCCTTCTGCGGAAACTGGCTGCCCATGGCTTGGACAGTTTTACACTCCGTTGGATAAGGAACTGGCTGGAGGGCCGTGCTCAACGGGTGGTGGTCAATGGAGTGAAGTCCAGCTGGAGACCTGTGACAAGTGGTGTCCCCCAGGGGTCGGTACTGGGGCCCATCCTGTTTAATATCTTCATTGATGACTTAGATGAAGGGATTGAGTGTACCCTGAGTAAGTTTGCAGATGACACCAAGTTGGGAGGTGGTGTCGATCTGCCTGAGAGCAGGGAGGCCCTGCAGAGGGACCTAGGTAAGCTGGATCGCTGGGCTGAGATGAATGGGATGAGGTTTAACAAGGCCAAGTGTCGGGTTCTGCACTTTGGCCACAACAACCCCAGGCAGCGTTACAGGCTTGGGGATTAGTGGTTGGATGATTGTGAAGAGGAAAGGGACCTTGGGGTGTTGGTTGATGCTCGGCTGAACATGAGCCGACAGTGTGCTCAAGTGGCCAAGAGGGCCAACGGCATCCTGGCCTGCATTAGAAATAGTGTGGCCAGCAGGAGCAGGGAGGTGATCATCCCCCTGTACTCAGCACTGGTGAGGCCGCACCTCAAGTACTGTGTTCAGTTTTGGGCCCCTCACTACAAGAAAGACATTGAGGCCCTGGAACGTGTCCAGAGAAGGGCAACGAAACTGGTGAGGGGTCTGGAGCACAAGTCTTATGAAGAGCGGCTGAAGGAGCTGGGATTGTTCAGTCTGGAGAAGAGGAGGCTCAGGGGAGACCTCATTGCACTCTACAACTTCCTGAAGGGAGGTTGTGGTGCAAAAGGGTCTGGCCTCTTCTCCCAGGCAAATAGTAGGACCCGAGGAAATGGCAAGAAGTTATACCAGAGGAGGTTTAGGTTGCATATTAGGAGAAACTTTTTCTCTCAGAGGGTGGTCAGGCACTGGAATGGCTGCCCAGGGAGGTGGTGGAGTCACCATCCCTGGCAGTGTTCAAGAGGCGCCTGGATGAGGAGCTACGAGAGATGGTTTAGTAGCTTGTGGCACTGATAGGAATGGGAGGGTGGTTGGACTAGATGATCTTGCAGGTCGTTTCCAACCTTGTGATTCTGTGATTCTGTGATATCCATCCACCGTACCAGCACACCAAGGATCTACCTAACCCTTCTCCATCCACCCACCTATTCCTAAGTTCTTCCATCCATCCTTTCGCTCCTTCACATATCTGCCCATCCATTCAAACTAATACTCAAACAGCCACAATCTTATAGGGCAGCCATCACCCCACTCGTTCCCCATCGCTCCCTTCATACTTCAGCGCAACATTTCATGGATGCATCCCTAAGAAAGGCACCCTAATCAGGTTCGTCCCGTTGCCAGAGGAAATCAAGATCCCCAGCCCACACCATGTTTCTCTTTCTATCTCCAGGAAACCCAGAGCCCACCAGGTGCCAATTTCCACCCTCACCTGTGACGGCATCAGTGGAGATGGGGCCCAGCCGTTTCCACCCCCACACCCCGTACAGGTTGAACTTGTAGCGGCGGGACGGCGACAGCCCGGGCACGCTCACCGAGCGCGACCCACCGTCCACAGGCACCACCTGCGGCTGGCCTTGCGCGTCCTTGTACTGCACCGTGAAGGAGTCAAAGGAGCCCTCGGGGACGCTCCACTCCAGCTGCACGGAGTCAGGGCTGACATGGGATGCCGTCACCTCACCCAGGCGTGGTGGGGAAGGTGGTTCCTCCGCTGCAGGAGCTACAGCAACAACACAGTAAAAGTAATTAATGCAGAAAGCATCCACGCAAGCAATCATCCATCCACGCAACAACCAAACGAACATTCATCCAACCATCCGGTTCTGCTCTCAGCACAAAATTTATCCAAGCACCATTCCACAGAAATTATCAATCATTTCCTCTTCAATTCTTCCTCCAATCTTGCATGCACTCATCCCTACAGACTTTCCATTGTACAAGAAAACATTTCTTTCTCAACCAAGATGACTGTAAACAGGATGGGCCATTAAAGGTTCCGGTCATAGGCCAAGCTCATGGCCAGCAGGACATGGATGGTGCACACAGCATCCTCACCTGTGACGGCGTCAGTGGAGATGGGGCCCAGCCGTTTCCTCCCCCACACCCCATACAGGTTGAATTTGTAGCGGCGGGACGGCGACAGCCCGGGCACGCTCACCGAGCGCGACCCACCGTCCACGGGCACCACCTGCGGCTGGCCTTGCGCGTCCTTGTACTGCACCGTGAAGGAGTCAAAGGAGCCCTCGGGGACGCTCCACTCCAGCTGCACGGAGTTGGGGCTGACGTGCGATGCCGTCACCTCACCCAGGCGTGGTGGGGAAGGTGGCTGCTCTGCTGCTGGCGCGGCAGCTGCAATGCACAAGAAGTAATTCGTTGCAAAAACATCCACCCAATCTACCTTCCGTCCATTGAACAACCCAACCAACATGCATTCTGCCATACAGCTGTGCTCTGAGCACTACTTTATTCAAGAACTCTTCGATCCATCCTTCCGTCCATCCATCATGCAACAGTTATCAGCCATTCCCTCCTCCATGCTCCCTCCAATCTTGCAGGCACTCATCCCTACAGACTTCCCAAACAAATCACAAGGAAACTTTTCCTTCTCGAGCATGATGACTGTAAGCAAGAGGAGCCATGAAAGGCTCCTGCCATATGCCAAGCCCAGGGCCAGCAGGACATGGATGAAGCACACAGCATCCTCACCTGTGACGGCGTCAGTGGAGATGGGGCCCAGCCGTTTCCGCCCCCACATCCCGTACAGGTTGAACTTGTAGCGGCGGGACGGCGACAGCCCGGGCACGCTCACCGAGCGCGACCCACCATCCACGGGCACCACCTGCGGCTGGCCTTGCGCGTCCTTGTACTGCACCGTGAAGGAGTCAAAGGAGCCCTCGGGGATGCTCCACTCCAGCTGCACGGAGTCGGGGCTGACGTGCGATGCTGTCACCTCACCCAGGCGCGGTGGTGAAGGTGATTCTTCCTTTGGTTTTGCTGAAGCTTTAACACAACAAAATACACATATAAGACAGACGTCCTTTCACCTATGCACTCATTTGTGCTATTGTTTATCTATTTTTATGTGCATCCAGTCATCTATAGCCGCCACCCACTCAGCACAGAAAGCTATATAACTTTCTTTCTCCATATTTTCCCCTCCATTCTCATCTACTTAATTATCTTTTTTGCTAGATAATCCAGACTGTCATAAATCCACTATTGTTTACTTTTTTTCCATCCATTCACGCACTCATTTTCTCCACTCATCCAAAAATCCATTTTTGCACCTATTCAGTCGGCACCCTCTGTCCAACCTATCCATCTACCTACAACCAACCCATGGGCCACTCACACCCTCATCCAGTTTTCCATCCTTTCAGCTCTCCAGCCCTCAATCCCTGCACACAGTCATTCACAGCATCAAATCAAAGGGCAAGATTTGTTCCCTTGTCTCCCAAGTTTGAAGCTTGAAGTGATCCAAAGGGGGGCTCACAGTAGCCTCACCTGTGACAGCATCAGTGGAGATGAAACCAATGCGCTTCCGCCCCCACACCCCATACAGGTTGAACTTGTAGCGGCGGGACGGCGACAGCCCGTGCACGGTCACTGTGCGCGACCCACCGTCCACCGCAAGTGCCTGTGGCTGGCCTTGTGCATCCCTGTACTGCACTGTGAAGGAGTCAAAGGTGCCCTCCAGGACACTCCATTCCAGCTGGATGGAGCTTGGAGTCACGTGGGAGACTGTGAGCATGCCTAGGTGGGGCTGCTGTGTTGGTTCCTCCTCTGATGGTGCTGGAACGGTCATGTCAAGATGCAAGGTATAAATATCTATGCATCCATCTAACCTGCATTCAACCTTCAGTCTGTCCTTCCATTGATCCCTTTATTCACTCCTCCATCCACCCATCTCACCATACAAACATCCAACCACATCAACCTGGATACCAAGTGCTGGTGAACATCTGAGTTACCCCATTGCCACCATCTGGGGTTACCTGCTTTGGCCATGGCCCCCTGGGGCTCAGTCCCCTCCATCTCATAGAGGTTCTTCCATTCTGATGGAGGCTCACTGGTGTCACCCAGCCCTGCAACCCAAAGAGTAGCGTGGAGTTTTTGGATGCCACCAAGCAACGCTGTCCCCATCCCCACCCCTGTCACCTACCTGCAGTCACCAGGGAAGTGTAGGACTTGGAGACACGTCCCCGCACCACACCGTGCACCTCCACCCGGTATGTGGCCCCTGGCACCAGCCCTGGCACCCGGGCCACTGTGGTGTCCCCTGGCACCCTCATCTCCCCCTCATCCCCCTCCGGCTCCTCCAGCAGCTGATAGCGGATCACTATGGTCTCCGCATGACCCCGCAGCCCATCCAAATCCACCAGGGCCTCACCAGCAGCTCCTGGCAACACCTGAGGTTTGGGGTGGGGGTTCTGCTGGAGGTGGCGGAGGAATTGATGACGCAGCAAGGCCGGGCTGCGGCGAAGCAGGTAGGAGAGGATGGCACGGGCCACTGCAGGCACTGTCTGGTTGCCTCGGAGTGGAAAATCCGTGGCCCGGAGGTGGCTTTCTAGGCGCTGCAGCAAGGATCCATTGTAGGAAGAAAGCTTGACCCCCAGCTCATGCAGGGATGGGACATTTGGGAGCACTGGGGACACAGGGGATGCTGGGGATAGTGGGGACTGTGGGGATGCTGGGGACCACTGAGATGTAGGTGACCTCGGGGACACTGGGGACTCTGGAGACAATGGGGATTCCAGGGAAGTTGGTGCTGCTGAGGACTCCGGGGACACTGGAGACCTCAGGGATGCTGGTGACCTTGGAGATGTTGAGGATGCTGGTGACCCCAAGGACCCCAGGGACACTGGGGACCGTGGGGATGCTGGAGACCCTCGGGCTGATGGTGATGCTGGGGCCACTGGAGATGCCAGAAATGTAGGGGTGCCCCGTAGCCCCCCTTGGTTGGGCAGAGACTGGGCAAGCACTGTGAAAACAGAAGGGATCCAGGTCACTAGCCTGTCCCCCAAATCCCTCATCTGCCACAGCCCAGGGACACAGGGATGGATGGACACAGGAACAGAGGAGGACAAACAGATGCCTAAGGACAGACTGTGGACACTGGACACCGGGGAACCATAGGGAGTGCCTGGAGACATCCAGACTCATGGGCACAGACAGATAGGGACAGAGGGACACGCAGGGAAGCATCAGGATATGTAGAGACACGTGGACCCATGGGGATGCATGGGGATATTCTGGGGTCACACAGACCTGAAGGGACACAAGGCCCCAAGTGAACAGATGAGCCCATGGGACACACAGCCCCATGGAGATACATTCAGATGAACAGGCTCAGGAAGACATATGGACCCACAGGGACAGACTGCTGACACACAGACCTCTGCAAGACAGACAGATGCATGTGGACCCTCAGAGCCATGGGAACAATAAAGACACATGGGGACAGACAGAGGCTGCAAACACCACACATCTCTGCTCCCATTCCAGTACCCATCCCTGCCCCATGACTGCCTATAATCGTACCCCACACCTGTTCCTTCCTCCATCTCTTTAGCTGCGACATTCCCATCCCCGTTCCCATTCCATCTTCACTCCCATGCTTGTCCCCACCTCAATCATCCCTGTCCCCACCTCAGACCCCACACCCATGATGTCCCCACCCCGTGCTTGCGTTATTCCTGTCCCCATGCCTGTCCTTGTGCTGTGCTCATTCCCATCTCTGTGCTGAATGCTGTCTCCATACATGTTGCCCCCTCGCAGTGTCATCCCTGCCCCTATTCTTGTGCCCACATCATCCCATGCCCCTTCTGTCCCCATGCCTGTCCCACAGCAGATGGCACATACAGGTGCGGACACGCAAGGTGCCCGGTGCCCCGAGGTGCTGCTCCCGCTGGGCCTGGATGAAGATCTCAAAAGCTTGTCCAGGTGTCAGCCCTGTCACTTCAAAGGTGACAGCTGAACTAGGCAGCTCGTGGGTGGTCAGTGCTGCTGGTTCATCCTAGGGACAAAGGACACATCAAAGACACACTGAAGACGCCATGTGGGACCTCTTCCTGAACCAGGCAGGTGGCCACAGTCAATGACTTCTCCTAGAGCTGGGAGATGACTCAGGGACACATGGGGACACATCACTGCCTCCATGCTGGGCAGCAGAGGAGTGGCCACAGGTGTGACAGAGGATGTGCTGGAGACAAGCAGCAGATGGGTGACACCACCACGACTAATCCTCAGCACAAGGGACACAGTGGGGAGATGTCTCCACTCCTGAGCCATGCTGCAATGGTGTGAACTGGCCTCTGTCATGGTCTGAAGACAATAGGCACATTGGAGACATGCTGGGGACACAATGAGGACACTTTAGAGATGCCCCCAAATGGGGCAGAAGTCGATGACCATGGACACCAGCCCATCCTGGGGACAAGTTTCACACTGCAGACACATTGGAGCCACCACACTGGGACATCACTGTGCTGAGGATGCGCCCTCATTCCCATCCCCGTCTCCAGCTCACCATGGGGATGACTGCCACCTCATAGCCATCCACAGGCTTGGCTGGCCGCGGCCAGGTCACACGGAAGGACGTCTGGTTGCGCGCAGCCAGGCGCAGCGTCACTGAGGGGATCTCTGCAGGGAAAGAGCCCAGATGGGAGGTGGCCCCACAGGAACACTTCTGAGCCCTACAGGATGAGGCAGCCACAGCGTGGGGACACCCTCAGAACATCACAGGACAGTAGGTCAAAGGGATGAAGACAATATGGGGACACGGAGGGAGTTTCCAAGGAACAAAAGTGCCCAAGCCATGGGAACACCAGGACACTCAGGGCACTGGAGGGATCTGGGACAACTGAAAGCACTGGGATGGGGACACTGGGAGAGCACTGAAGAACAGCAGAGGAAACTGGGGGACAGACAAGGATACTTGGAAGCGGCATCAGGACCAGATGCCAAGGGAGCAGCAGGCTTGGGGACATACCGAGGGAGCAGTGGGGCCCACCACGGCCAGAGGGGCAGATGGGGGTCGCACAGAATGGTCCTGTGAAGCCCTCAAAGCAGTGGCAGCGGCCAGCACGGCAACGTCCCTGGTCACTGCAGTCGAAGGGACAGCGGGGTGCGGGACACGGGAGACCATCCCCGGCCTCCCCCATGCGGCACCCACAGCAGCCCCCTGCCCCAGGGGTGTCACATAGCCTCCGCGCTGCTGTGCTGCCTGTGGGGTTGAGCAGGGTCCTCGTGAGCCACACACCTCCCTTTGACTTCTCCATGTCTCCCCATATGTCCCTCACACACCCCCGCAGCTCATTATGTCTCACATGCACCCCTGCGTCCTCCACGTCCCAATGTCCGCCCCATGTCCTACACTGCTCCCTTGTCCACATCACCCATGTTACCCCGTTACTCTCCATCATCCTACATTCCACATTTCCCTGCATCCCCTCATCCCCTTGTCCTCCCATCCACATCCCCTACGCCCCTATCCCCATGCTCCCTACCGCGTCCCTCGTGTCCCCACTGTCCCCCCACATCCCTCAAACAGCCCCATACATCTCATATCTCCGAAGTCTTCCCATATCTCCCATTCTCCCCAACACATCCCCCGTATCCCTGATCCCCACACCCTCCATGTCCCCATCTCCCCCCTCCCCGCCCCCATACCAGTGCCAGCCTGGGGCCCCAGGCTGTCCCCGCACTGTCCCTGCAGCGCCCGCACTTCTCCCTCCAGTGCCCGCAGCCGTCCCAGCACCGCCTCCAGCACCTCTGCCCCACAGGAGAGCTCCGGGGGGACAGGGGGAGGACCGGGGGATGTTCCCGCATTCCCTTGCGCTCTCCGAAGTGCCAGCGCCAGCAGCAGCAGCGGCAGCCCCGGGGTCATGATCCTGCAGGGAGGGGACGGATGCCAGCGGCACAGGGACCTCCAAGGGGACACACAGAGGTCTCGGACACCGTGGGGTGGGGTTACACCCATCTCACACCCCTGGTGTCATTCTTCCCCCCCCCCTCCCCTCCCCCCCGACTCCAAGGGTCCCATACAGAGCTGGGGCTGTGGTGTGGCCCCAGTGCTGCCAGCTACACCCCAGTGATCCCAGTTCCCACTGCCTCCAGTAGCTTCACACACCACCCTTCAGAATATATGAACTCCAGTAACCATCAGCAGCCCTGCCCAGCAACACCAATACCACAGGGAACACAAATAACGTCAGGAATTCCAGTAACACCACAGCACAATAATTCTACTGACACTACCACCACCAGTAGCATCAGTGAGACCGACAACATCAGCAATGCTGGCAACACCAGCAATTGGCACCAGCATGCCAATTTCTCCAGTAATTCCAGTGACACCAGCAACTCCAGTAATACCAGCAGCACCAGCAAGTCAAACCATCCAGCAACTTCAATAATTCTAGCCACTGCAGCAGCACCAGTAACCCCAGCAACCCCAGTAACTCCAGCAGCACCAGCAGCTCCAGCAACTCCAGTAATCCCCACCAGCTGCACTAACTCTAATAACTCTAGTAACTTCAGCAACTCCAGCAGCACCAGTAGCACCAGCCAGCTCCTCCAGTAACCCCAGCAGCCCCGTAATGCAGCGATGCTGCAGCCCCATCCCCACCCCTCCTTCCCCCCATCTCCCCGGTACTTCCCCAGTGCTGGAGCTGCTCCCAGGGGTCAGGATGTGACCTGTGGGTGGGACCTGGAACTGGACCAGTTGGGTTCAGGTGAGCCCAGCTGCACCCAATTGGGTCTGGCTGGTTTGGTTCAACCCAGTTTGGCTCGGCTCAGCTCAGCTCAGTTCTGCTCACCTCAGCCCTGTTCAGCCCAATTGGGTTCTGTTAGGTTCTGCTGGGCCAGGCCCGGCGGCAGCAGCACGGCACTGAGGGCTCCGGGGCGGCTCCAGCCCTTTCATAGCCCCGGGCCGGGCGCAGGGCCAGCGCTGAGCTCATGGCGTGGCCACGGCACCTGTGGGCTGCACAGCAGGCAGCTCCAGGACACAGCGGCCAGCAGCAGAGCAGAATGCGGCCGAGGAGGGGCACGATGTCCTCACATCGGCCACACGCTGAGCATCGGGGGATGTAGGGACCACCTCCCCATGGAGCGAAGGGAAGCAAACTCCCCCCCCCCTGCAGGGCCCTCCGCCCTGGGCTGAGCAGAACCAGGCGGACCCAGAGGGGGCCACGATGTGTTTACAGGCAGCGGTCGCTTCGGCAACCAAACATCTGGGCGGCGCAGCCAGATGTGGGGTCCAGCTGCCATAGCAGAGCAGTGACACAACGCGTGGGGGAGCGCGGGGGGGGCTGCAGCCCGGAGCACTCCCAGTGACCCAGCACTGCCTGTCCTGGTGATTCCAGTGCTCCCAGTAACACAGCACGGCCCATCCCAGTGCTCCCAGTATCTCAGCGCCACCTGCCCTAATCATACCAGTAACTGAGCACTGCCTGCACCCATGATCCCAGTAACACAGCACAGCCACAGCTGGTGCCCCCAGGAACCCCAGCTCTGCCTGACCCACAGCTTCCAGCATTCCCTGCCACCTGTGGTTCCCAGCTACCACAGTGCCACCTGTTCCAATAGTCCCAGTGCTCCCATTAAGTCAGTGCCACCTGCTCCACAGCTCCCAGTAACCACAATGCTGTTTGCCTCATATCCTCCAATGCTCTCAGTAAAAACAGAACCCACTACAATTTTGGGGTAGACTCACTATGGGTTGGCTGTGGGGCCAGGCTATGAAACTATATTGCAGGGGTTTGCCACGGAGCAGAGCCTTGAGGCTATGGGGCTGTGCCATAGGGCCATGCTGCGTGACAGTGCCATATGGGGCCATAGGGCTGAGCCACAGACAGGGCCGGGTGGGGCCATGACTCAGCCTGGCCCTGCACTGCCCCCCCCCCCCGCTTCTCTCCTCTCCCCTCCCCCCCCCCCACTTCCTCTCCCCTCCTGGGCTGTTGTTGTTGCTGTGGGACACGGGGTGGGGAGTACAGGCTCGGCAGGGATCCACTGTGTGGGGGTTGGAGGCACCCAGACACCCACATCCCCATGGGGAAGTGTGAGATGGGGTCCCTGGGTGTTGGGCCCCCCAGTGTAGGAGTTACAGGGCAGAGCTGGGGAAGGGAGGAGGCGGATGCTTGGGGTCCCCAGGGCCTCGGGGGGAGGGGCAGAGCCCACGGGGTGGGAGAAACGGCCGCCAGGGTTCACTGGCTCGTGATCGTGTTTTGCTCTTTGCCTCCGGCTGGGCGGACCCAACCCGGGGGGGGCTGCGGGATACATGTGGGGCTGAGACATGGGACACGTGTAGGGTTGACGAGCACGTGTAGGGCTGGGGGGGAAGGGTGCGTGGTGTGCAGAACAAGTAGGGGTCAGGAGGTGACCCTAAATGTGGCCCCACAGCTCTCTCCCTCCGTGACCCCAACACAGCAGCACACAGAGCCCTTTGGTGCCACAGGGAACACACGGGGCCATAAGGGGCAGGAGAGAAGCAGGCGACACAGCAAACCAGCAGGAGCCACGCTATCCTGAATGGACCCTGCTGCTTCCATACCACCTGCCCTCCCTATCTCAAGCCCCCATCCTGTCCCTGTCCCCTTTCCTAATCCCCACAGATCCTGTAGTGGGGTAGCAAAGTTCTAGGCTGAAGCAAACAAGGACAAGCCCAAACAAAGCAGCCATGGACACAGAAATGAAGGAAGAAAAATAGCTCACTTTCAAAAGGTCTCAGGTAGGCAGAGATCTCCAGCAAAATGGCCTCCCCTCCACTGCCAGCCCTTAAATGAAGACTGAGAAGGGGTGGATTCTGGCTCCATCCCTCCCAGGCACTCAGGTGCATTGCATACACCTGAGCTCCCCTGGTTGGCCCCACCTTCCCACCCTCCCAGTGATTGAGGTGCTCAATCACTGCTTCAAGCCCTGACTTAGCATTGCCATTACACACTATAACATCCCAATGACAGAATGGTGATACCTCAAGCCACTCTGGGTGCCCCTCATATGCCTTGGGGGCACCCCTGTGTGTGGTGGTGACATCCTGGGCATCCTTCAGGACACCTCTAGGACCCCAACATCCTTCAGCTCTCCCAATTCCTCCATGATTGTCCCCACTGAGACCCACACAGACAGCCATTACCTCTGTTAAGACACAGTTATGGGTGGGAGGAGTTGAAAGGAATGTGTTGTTTTAAGCTGTCAGATAAGGAGTCAAAGGGAAAATGGAACAGCTACATCACTTGGCTCAGGAGGTGAAGCAGAACAGCCGGGCTGAATGCTGACCGCACTGAAACGACTGTTCGTGCTGTTTGTATTTTTGCCTATCATGACAACTTTGTGGTGGTTTCTGGGATTCCGGAAAATTATGTCAGATGTCCCAACACATCATGGTGATGAAAAGCAGCAGCAGGGAATTGTTCCTTGAACTGACAAATATGCAGAAATGTGAGGAGAAATTCCACAGGGGGAAACTTGTGGTTGGCCACAGCAGTGACGGTGCAGCAATACAAGGACAAGAGTGTAAAAACCAGAACACAAGTATGTGTAACAGCACCACAAAAAGGAAGTGAGACTTAATTATATAAGCCTAATCAGTGTGATAGAACACACAGCGCTGTGTGAAATCCTGCATGATACTGCAGGACAGCTAATGAGCTGTCACCTGGTTGTGCACACCAAGGGACTGACGTAAGGAAGAGCAACCAGGGAGCAATTCTCAAAGCAATGCCTGTTTGTCACCTTTATGCAGCTCTGCGTGTGCTTGCTTTGTGCCTTACTGCCTGGCACCTCATCCCTGCACTTGGAATCATACAGGACCTGATTCACAACGTTCCAGGTTTATGTCACCGAGACTCGCTGAGGGACAACAAGGGTTAAACTCTACAGGCTGGCCTTAAAAAGGGCCATGGGGGAGGAGGAGGGGTCCCAGCAAAATCTGTGCAGCCTCCTTGTATCCACAGGGGATGGGATGGATGTTCACACTGAAGAACTGGGTGCTGAGGGCCTCTGTTTAAAACACTGAAACATGAAATATTTCTCTCGGCAAATCATAATTGCAGAGTGAGTGATCAGCGTGCATTTTTCACCTGCGAGCCAGAAATTGGTTCTGGCAGTTTGGCACACAACGTTTTGTTCTGTTTGCATGGGACATCCTAGCTGAATTGCTTGTTGTATTAATCATTAAAACTTGTGCTTCTGTATTTAAAACATTTTGCCGAACACCTTTAAGGTCTAATTGGAATTAAGATGAGCTGTTATTATTCAGCAGCAGTTTTCCACAGGCTGCTGGTCAGTGCTGACTCCAAGAATGCCCGGGGCAACTCCTTTCCTTTCCTCTGCTCTCAGGGGTTTGTCCTCAGATTAACTTCCCTTTGCTTTTATTTCTGTTCCCCGTTCCTGTTTAATTCTGACACCAATTTCTCTTGGTCCTTCCAAACTTCTGAGCCCGCTCCTTGCTGGGGAGGGACATGCTGTATTTTTGCAGCAGTTTATCTGTTACAATCCTGTCTGTGACACCATTTATATTTTTCTGTTGGGTAACATCTGATCCCCAGGCCTATGGCATTGGAGCTGGGGGAGGGCATCAGCAGAGAGCAAAAATGGCTGTTTTTGTCTTGATACTTTTTGTCAGTCACAGCATCGTAGAAATTGGGTGGGAGATACAAAGTTGAGTGCTGTTGTCAGAGATCTCCAGTCCTACTTCTCTTGGTGTGGTAGTAGACTGGAGGAAAGTGTCCTTCAGCGAGCTGGGTAACAGATCTTTGTCTTGCTTGGGATTGTGCCCCATCACACTATCATCTATGGGATTACCAGTTTTCAGGCTATGATTCATCTGTTGGGATAGGAAGGTGGAGGGAGGAATGAAGGAAGGAAGAAGGTGCATTAGCCATACGTGTTGGCAGGCACATAGAAGATGTGCCCTCCATGCTATCTTGATGTGCTCCTACCATCCCCACAGCCAGGCAGTATCCTCCTGGAGGACACTTTGGAGGATCTCATTACCTGTTGGCAGTGCCATCAGAGCTTTTACGCTCTCCTGTCTCCACTCAGGCAGGGGAAAATTAAGGTCTGCAGTCACTCCTCATATGCCCCCTTCCTGCCTGTGGTTTCCCTGCCTTCTTCCTCTTGCGTGAGTGTTTCCTTCCTGGTGCTGAGCGGAAGGGAAGTAGCACCTAGTGTTCGTGGTCAGTGTTGACAACGGGGGCACTGAGGACCCATCACCCTTGCCAGAGTCTCTGTGAAAGGATATGTGAGTCCCTGAGGTAGTGGGGGAAGGCTGGAAGGGCAGGGCCGTTGGTGAGGGTCACCTGGAACAACTGGGAGGGATAGATGGACAGCTGGGAGGTCTTCAGGATCTGTAAGATTTGTGGGATGGGATCAGTGGCAAGGCTGGAAGGGGACCGAGAGGTTTTTGGGGCAACTAGAAAGTCTGGGTGAAAAATTGGGATGCCTAAGGGATCATCTGTGAGGTTTGTGGGAAAACTTGATTCATGTGGTTGGTGCACTGGGAAGTCTGGGGGACAGCTTTGAGGTCTGGAGAATGCCAAGATAAGGAGGAAGAGGTGAGAGTAGCAAAGGAAGAAGAGACCTCAGAGAATGGGGGGAAGGAAGGAAGGATGATGGGACAGACAAGGAAGGGCAGTATTGGAGGGGAGGGATGGGGAGACTGAGCAAAGGAGGTAGGCATGAGTCTGCTCTGCAGGATGCTGGTTACCCCTCTCCCCACAGGCCTCCTGCCATGTCCACACCTCCTTCCAATGTGACTGTCTCTGCAATCCCCAATGCAGCACTGGGACTGACCCTGCTGTCACTGGCAATGGTCATAGGGCTGCCAGGCAACGCGTTCGTGCTGTGGAGCTATATCGTCACCCGTCGCCGCAGCATCCCCATGGTGCTGGTTGCCCATCTGGCCCTGGCTGACGTGGCCACACTGCTCACTGGCCCTGTTTACATCCAATTCCTCAGCAGTGGCCGCTGGAACCTGGGCCCAGCCGCATGCCGTGGTTGCAACTACATCTGTGCAGCCGCCATGTACACCAGCGTCTTCCTCATTGCACTGCTCGGCCTGCATCGCTGCCTGGTGGTGTCCCGACCATCAGCTGCAGTGCTGGCAGGTGACCGTGCCACCCAGCTGGCCCACGGGGCTGCTGCCGTCACTTGGCTGGTGGCCTTGGTGCTGGCCACCCCTTCTATTGCTTTCCGGCACGTGGAGAACGGGATGTGCAAGCGGAACCACAGTTCCAGCGCTTGGCTGGTAACCCACAACCTGCTGGAGACAGGGCTGGGCTGGGCTGTGCCACTGGTCACCGTGGCCGTTGGTTATGGGCTGCTGCTGTGGCGGCTGCGGCGGACGCGATTGGCACGGCGGGGCCGCACGCTGCGGTTGGTGGCTGCCGTGGTGGTCGCCTTTGCCGTCACCTGGGGACCCTACCATGTCGGGAGCTTGTTGGAAGTGGTGGTGGAGCTGCAGAGCTGCAGTGAGACTCTAAGAAAGGTTGCCAAGGCCATCCGGCCACCAGCCACTGCGCTGGCATTCCTCAGCAGTGCCCTAAATCCGCTGCTCTATGCCTGCGCCGGACGGGGACTGTGTCGCACTGCTGGGGCTGCACTCCTGCCCCGGCTCCTAGAGGGCTCCACAGCCTCCAGCAGTGCCCGTAGGACTGTCACCCATTGGGCCAGAAGCTCACGGGGACAGCGGGAGATTGGAGGCAAGGAGGTGGCCAGGGAGGACGTGGGGATGGGGGATGGGAGGACAGTGGCAGAGGGAACAGTGACAGGTGATGAGGGGACAGTGCTGGAAAGCACTGAGATGGGGGACAGTGGGAGGGTGTGATGGATGGAAAGGTTTTTGGATGGATGTTGTCATTATATTGTGGGGTGGCATGGGGAGGGGTCCATGGAGTCCTCTAGGGTTGCATTGGGGATTCCCAGGGGTAACTGTGGGAGCTTTAGGGGAGGGTGGCCTTTAGGGCTTATTGGGAGAACTCAGGGGACATCGGGGAGTCTCAACATGTGGGTCTCAGTGAGGACATTCAGGGAGGAACTGGGAGAGCTGAAGGATGTTTGGGGGCCCGGGGGTGTCCTGAAGCATGCCTAGGATGTCACCACCACACACAGAGGTGTCCCCATCGCATATGACAGGTGTCCAGGGGGCCATAGGGTGTCACCATTGTGTCACTGGGATGTCACAGCAGGGTCCCAGGAAATTCATCTGGAATGCCGTTGGAGTGTCCTCAGGGGTCTCTATGGAGTGTCATCATGGAGTCAAAGCTGTGTCATAGCTGATGGTGTCACTGCTGGATGGGGCCACATGTCCCTTTCCCTTGGCCACCTCATCCTTTGGTGACATCACTGGTGACTTCATACCCTCGCAATGGGCTCGGCCCTGCCTCCTGGAGTCAGTGATGGCAACACCTGTGCCTGTTTGTGTTTTTACGGGAAGAAAAAATAAAGTACATAACTTCACAGTTTTGCCTCATTCTTTCCCATTTTGCTGAGGGCCAACAAGGCAACCTCACCCAGAGCCACAGGATAGGGGACACAGGGGACAGCAGATGGATGTGGGGACTGGGAAGAGAGACAGGGACAGAATGGGGCGTGGGATGGGAAGGACAGGTGGCGCAGAAAAGGGACAGTTTGGGATGTGAAAGGACATGGGCTGAAGAAGGGGTGCAGGGACAGGACTGGGGCTGTGAGGGGGGACATACAGTGGGTATAGGAGAAGGGATGAGGCGGGAGCACTGGGATGAGGAAGAGACACTGGGTCAAGGCTGGATACACAGTACAGGGTTAGGGGAAGAGAAGAGGGACACTTTGTCATAAGGCAATGAATGCTCTTCTGTGGTCTGCTCTGTCCCCTGCTGGTGCGGCACTGCTTTGTCACCACCATCGGTGCAGCTGGCTTGGAAATGGAGCAGGGAGTGAGGGTCTCAGTGCAGGGTGGGCATCAGATGAGGAGTGCCCGGGAATCCCTTCCAGACCCAGCGTGTTTCCTGCAAGAGGATACCACTGTGAGCCATGACGGATATTTTGGGAAGCTCAGACCCCACAGCCAGAGCCCTCACCTATGCCTCCACCACCAAACTGCCCCAATGATGATGGCAGTGAGGAAAAGGATGGTGATGGTGACGACGATGGTGGAAGATGCACTGGGGTTTTCTTGAATGGGGAGAGAGCAGAGGATAGCCGTGAGCGTGTGGCAGCTCCAGGCCACCCAAATCCCATCCCCATTCCCTACCCCAGAGGACGAGGAGGCTGCGGTCACCCAGGCTGCAGTGCTGCACGCGGCAGGTGTAGCTGTGCCCGTCCCGGGGGGACACCAGCAGGGTGCTGCGGAGCTGGTAGGTGAGGTCGGCGTTGGGTAACACAGCGCTGGTGCTCAGCGCCGGGCTCGGGGGCACCTTTCTGCCGTCCCGCAGCCAGGTGACGGTGATGGGCCGTGGGTAGAAGCTGGTGACACGGCAAACCAGCAGGAGCTGCGCTGGGCCGGCCGTGCGGGCGAAGACCACAGCGATGGGTGGCACTGGGGACAGCAGCAATGGGAGTTCAGTGTGAGCACAACTCAATCTGGGAGCAATAGGGTGGCTATCTGAGGGCCAAGGATCGCTCACCTCGTCTCTCCAGATCTGTCCTCCCTTCCTTGTGCAGCATGAGGATGTAGTCTGGCAAGGAGGTGGAGAAGATGTGCTCCAGGAGCCCCGACACGGCGCGGAGGTCAGTGAGAGTGTTGCTCATCAGCTCAGCCAGCAGGGTGGACCTCCGGGGAACCCAGCGCTCCTCACTCAGGTCGTATGTCACCAGGTCTCTGCCACCTTCCCCAATGTTGACAAAGCTCCATCTTGTTCCGTTGGTGTAAAGCTTGCAGCCTGTGTGGATCTGGAAAACCAGTGGGTCTGCAAGGGGCAGAAGGGTATGTGAGCATGGGGACATGAAGATGGCTGGGGAGGTGTGGGCACGATGGGCACCGTGACCACATGAGCTGCCAAAGGAGAAGAGCCGAGCAGTGCAGGGTGGCAGCTCAAGCACTTTGCCCCGCAGAATGTCCCCCTGCAATATTTTCCTTCGTGTTTCCCCTTCCCTGATTCATGCCAGGTGATTCCCATGGCCCTGATAATTGTGGGAGCAGATCCTACATGTCCTCCATATCAGGGGAGCAGGATCAGGGGGCAGAAACCCCACAACGCATTTCAGCGCTCCACTGAAATCTCAGGAGACAGTGTTTCCCATCACCCTTTGGAGGCTGTCAGCCCCTGCCAAAAGACCCCACAACCCATCACTTTTTGGAGGCTGTCAGACCCCTAGAAGATCCCACAAACTCTGTTGCTTGGTCTGCAGCTGTCCCTCCTACTCACAGTCCAACCCTGCCTTTGTAGCCATCTCATGCATGAACCGAATCGTATTGCGTATGCCGACCATGGAGAAGGACAGAATCTTCTTCACTTCACTCTTAGCCGTGGCCTCGTGGACCCATGGCCGGCAGATGTTTAAGTTCCAGGTGTGCGGATCCAGCACCCCTATGGGCACATCTGCCAGCAGAGCCGTCCCAGTCAGTTCTGTGGAGCTGATGTTATCCAAGAGCAACGTGTAGAAGAGCTGGAAAAACTGTAATTCTTCAGGGGGAGGGCATGAGGCTGCAGGAAAGAGGGGAGTGAATGGTGGATGTACCCCATTGCCCAGGTGACCATCTCTGCTGTAGAAGGACATGCAGGGTGTCATGGCAAGAAGCTCATCCACATGATCCCCAGTCTAGAGGCAAGTGGGCATAGACAGGGGCCCCTTTGGGTGCTGTGAGGGTGGGGGCAGCCCCTTGGTACTGGAGACTATTCCCATCACACAGGAAAAGGTCTCTTAGCCATGCCTCCCCACACACTGCTATAGGGTCCCATGATGATGGCTGGGGTGAGCAGGGGCTCCCACTTACTTTCTGCTTCTGCCCATGTCTCGTGGAGGAGAAGGAAGAGGAAGAGGTAGTGAGGCCACATCGTGCCTGCAGCGAAGGCAGTGCAGCAGGGATGGTGGGAAGAGGAAGTGCAGTGGGGTCCCAAAGGCTGCGCTCCACCAATGGGGCTGGCCAGTGAGGTTTCTGGGAGGGTCTAAGATGGGGGCTGGAGAAGCATATGAGGGAATGAGGCTGAACTTGTTTTCTTTTGGATCACTGCGCAGCAACTGCACCCCTCTACTGGTGGCAGAGAGTGAGGACATTTGTGCCAATATTGGGGTGCTGCAGCATGTGATGGGTGCTGGGCAAAGGGTCATGGGGTGACCAGGAGCCCCCATCTCCCCCTAGCCAGCCACCCCCAGGCACAAACAGACATGTTTCTCTTCCCCTTTCCTATGGGCCCCATGCTGGGGGCAAAGCAGAACTGAAACTCAGTCGAGGGGAAGCGCAGAGCCGGGGTGGATGGTTCCAGTGCTGTCCCTCCTGACTGCAATTGGTGTCCCTGAAGGGCTGTGGGGCTTCTGCCCACTCAGACCCCGGTGGCACGGCGGTGACCCCAGAATGTGGGGTTTCAACTTCCCAGGTGAGGGCTGAGCCCCGGAGGCCCTCAGGTGCTCCCATGGTGCGTGTACCCTCTGGGCACCACTTCTCACTCCCTCTTGGCTTTCCCTCGAGCCCCTTCCCTCTGCATGCCCCTTCCCAGCCCCGTTCCGCCCAGAGGTGCGCAGAGGCACTGCTGGGATCCACTGCTTTCGGAGCCGGAATTGTTCAGGAGCGCGGATGGGTTCCTCCCAGGGCTGAGATTGGGGTGCTGCTCCCATCATCTGGGAGCACCTCGCCCCACAGCACGGTTATGCTCACAGAGGAAGTACTTGTGGGCTGGGATTTCCACACAAGCTGTACAACCTATAGGTCTAATTATTCATTTATTCCACGCTCCGTTTGCCTCAAACCTGCCTGTTTTCACCCAAATCCCACTCACACCCACATCTGCACGGTGAGCAAGGCAGTGTTTGAGCGTCGCTTTCCTCTCGGAGCACAGTAGAGCTCAGTGCTGCTCAGCGCTTCCAGCGCCGCTGGTGGGCGTCGCTGGAGGGGGAATTAGGCACAAATATCTCCGGAATAGGGTTAATAAAGGCGGTGGGTGGGCAATAAAATGTAGAAGGTGCCAATGGGAGGGCGCAGCTCGCTGCTCGTGGGCAGGTGGGTACCTTTATCAGGGCTGGGGGAGCTGCCGCGAGCACTGGGGCGCCTTCACGAGGTGCAGCGCTGAAAAGCACTCAACTGTGCCCCCTCCCCTCACCGGGCGTTCCGCGGCCGCAGCCCCCGTAGTGTCCCGCGGCTGCCCCATCCTGCGCTGCGCTCCGGTGCTCCTCCAGAGGGATGCTGCGCTCCTCGTCCAAGCGCTGCCGCTTCCTGCAACGGGAATGGGCGCTGCGGGGCGGGGCGGGGGTCTCTCGGAGGAGCAGCGGGGCAGGAGGTGCTCTCACCTGTATCTCCACACCAACCCTGCGGCGACGGCGGCCGCAGCCAGCAGCAGGACCGCCCCGAGCCCCGCGCTCAGCCCCTGCTTGGAGTGCTCTGAGGAACACAGCCCGTCAGCTCTCTCGCTCCTCGTGCCGAGGGAACAGGGCTCGGGAGCCGCATCCCCGAGGGGGACAACCTACCCCAGGGGACGAGGAGGCTGCTGTCACCCAGGCTGCAGTGCTGCACGCGGCAGGTGTAGCTGTGCCCGTCCCGGGGGGACACCAGCAGGGTGCTGCGGAGCTGGTAGGTGAGGTCGGCGTTGGGTAACACAGCGCCGGTGCTCAGCGCCGGGCTCGGGGGCACCTCTCTGCCGTCCTGCAGCCAGGTGACGGTGATGGGCCGTGGGTAGAAGCTGGTGACACGGCAAACCAGCAGGAGCTGCGCTGGGCCGGCCGTGCGGGCGAAGACCACAGCGATGGGTGGCACTGGGGGATGGAAACGAGGGGATTGCAGTGCGGCACGGCTCAGCCCCCACGTCTGGGGCTGATGTGGCAGCACCAGGATCAGCTCACCTTGTCTCTCCAGATCTGCTTTCCCAGCCTGGATGAAAATTCTCAGAATGTCCACACAGGTGTTGTTGAGGAGCACTTGGATCACCTCATTGAGAGTGCTGGCGTTCATCATCAGGTGCTCAGCTATGGCTGCCAACTGGTTATGTTGCATCTGATCCCAAGTGCCTTTGTCCAGGCAGAAACGGAGGAAATTCTGGCCCTCGTAAGCAATGTCTAAGAAGGTCCTGATGGTCCCATTGGACTGGAGCTCACAGCCTATGGAGGACTGGAAGACAAAAGGGTCTGGGGGCAAGGGATATTGTGGTAGAGTTGGTATGTGGGATACTCAGCTTTGTGGCCACTTTGGGTCTCACTGAGTGTTGCCCCATGCCCAAAAACTCTGGTTCTTGTATTCCAATGTCAAAAAAAGGCCCTGGTGGTCCAAAGCTCAGTCAAGTGAATGTTTGTGTCCTGCAGCCAGAAGCAGTACAAGGACATATTGTCCCAGCACTGTCACCTCCCGAGAACACCATTCTCTCGGTGCCCTGGGGAAAATGTATGAGTCCCCAAGGGGCTGCTGGGCTCTGGGGAATGGATCCAGTGCTGTACCAATGTCTCTTTGCACCCCATCCCCCTCCAAGCACAACCTATTCCTTCTGGGATGTTCCCTGCCATGATGGTGACACGGGGACAGCCCATGCAGGGGTGCTGGGGCTTAGCCCTAGCACCCAGTGACACTGAGTCAGCCCCCGGGGAATGAGCACTGCACATCACTTCCCTTCTCTGGAACCACTCTACAGAGAAGTGGTGACGCTGAAGTGTCCCCAAGGGCCCAAATCTGGCACCTGTGGTCTGATTTCCTGCACAGCCCATTGAGGAGATGTCCAGCCCTGGAACTGTGATGTATCTGTCCCTCCTGTCAGGGCTAGTGTCTGGAAGGACAGTAGAGAGCAGCTGGTGGGCTGGCAAGGATTGGCTGTAGTGTGGCTGCTGAGAGTACCCACTGTTCCCTCAGGTGACTGTAGGTCCCCAGTCTGCCCAGCAGATATGCACTGTTTATCATAGTCTGCCACAGTGTGATCACTGTTCCTTACTATACTGAAGCTTGATCTGTCCCAGAGGGGACTTTGGAAATGGGGTGGGGAAGGGACACGTACAGGGCACTGTGGTGTACATCTGCACCAGCCTGCTGAAATCTCTCACGTATGACTTGATGGAGCTCTCGATGACATCCCAGTCACCTTTCGGCAGGGATGGGCGCAGCCAGGGCCGGTAGTAGTGGATGTTCCCAGTGCGGCTGTCCAGAGACCCTATTTCCACGTCCCCCAAGAGTCCCAGTCCTCCCACAGGCACGGAGGTGCTGTTTTGGAAGGTGGCGAAATGGAGAAGCTTGAGCATGTGGGAGCCTGCAGGAGATGGGAAGAGAGCTGGGGTAAGTGTCCCCAGTTTTGTCATTGCTGATGGCTCCTTGGGGCCCCCCATAGCTTGCCATCACCTCAGCTTCATTTACCCCCCAGCTTGACCACAGCCCCATAAGGGAGGATTTGTGAGGTGAGAAGAAAGGGTTAGGGTAAGCCATGGTTAAAACTTACCCTCTGGCTCTGCCCAGGTCCCAGGGAAGAAGAACAGAAGGAGGATGGCATGGGGCTGCATGGTGTCTGCAGTGCAGCTCCTCACAGATGCAGCAGGATGATGAAGGGACTGCTCACTTCTCAAGGCAGCTCTCGCCTTGCTGGTGGCACTGGGTGGCCACAGCAGCCAATAGGTTCTGTGCTGAGGTTTTGGGGAGGTCCCTGAGGTGCCCTCTGCAGGGAGCTGGGCTGAGGTATTCAGGCTATGGGTCTGGAAGGATTCTTTCTGGCCCATGGCTGAACCGAAAAAACCTCAAGGGTTACCACATAGGGATGGCACAAATGGTCTCCTCCTCTTGTAAGTCTGTCCCAGGAGCCATCCTGCCTGAGGTGACTTTGAGGTCAGTCTCCAGTGGGAGACCTCCCAAGACCAAGAGTCACTTGAAAGGAGCATGGGACCAGGAGACGCATCAGAATGGACTGCAGGGACAAGGAACACGAGGAGGCACACTGAGACCAGCCCACCAGCAGCACTCCACTGTCCTTCAGACACTAATGGCCCTGCTGAGAGAGACAGGGACATCACAATTTCAGATCTTAACATTACCTTTCTAATAATAACGTCATCAGACTTAGATGGTTAAGTTAGTCTAGTTTGATTTTTGCAAAACGCTGTTAATTGCCTTGCATATTCCCCATTACAGAACCACCACATACATTTTTACAATTCAAAAACAATTCAAGTTTTACTTTTTGGCATTTTTAAATTGTTTTTTAATGCAAGAAAGGCATTTACTAAAAAAATAAACCCAAAACATTAAAAATATTAACAAGACAGTGACTGAGAGAACATTAAGATGGCCCTGTGCTCGCTGCTAACCTACCCTATCATTAGATGTGCCACAGTGAGATTTTAGTGCATCAACTAAAAAAAAAAAAAAAAAAAAAGCATGACAATATAAATTCGATCATTTCTTACAGATATTCATAAGCAGTTAACACAGGTTTCTTGAGTTTGGAGAATTGTTCCTTCTTTTTCTTTTTTTCTTCTTTTTTTTTCTTCTTTTCTTCTTCTTTTTCTTATTCATTTGTTCTTCATTTCTACCCAATCCCCCCGCTTAACTTTGTGTTCGTCACTTGAAACCAGAATGGAGAAGCCCTTTCCGCGGTCTCTACTGCCACCGCGTGGCCAAAGTGAGGAACTGCACCGCGCTGTGACGAGGGGCGGAACCGCTGTTGGCGGCTTTAGGGAGCGGAGAGAGATCGGAGGAGCTCCTGGAGCGCAATGTGCGCGCTGGCCACCTCAGACTCTCCTCCTTCCCCCGCTGATCTGTAGTGATCGGTGGTGCCCCGCGGAGCACCAGAGTTTATGTAACGAAATACTGAAGTATTTACATGATGGCCTTTAAACGTAAAACAAGTGAAATATCGATAAAAGAGCATGCGTAGTGTAGGCGCCAAAGCTGGCACATGCGTATTAGTCTATCGAAACTGGCGCATGCGCCCTGTTGTGCCAAAACTGCCGCATGCGTACAGCTGTACTAAAACTGGCGCATGCGCACAGCTGTGGTAAAAGTGGCGCATGCGTGTTGTAGAGCTAAAACTGGCACATGCGCAATGCGGTGCTAGAACTGGCGCATGCGCACTGTAGTACCAAAACTGGTGCATGCGTGCTGCTCCGCTAAAACTGGCGCATGCGTAATGCAATGCTAAAACTGGCGCATGCGTGTTGTAGCGCCGGAACTGGCGCATGCGTAGTTATGCTAAAAACTGGCGCATGCGTATTGTAAAGCCAAAACTGGCGCATGCGTACTGCTCCGCGAAAACTGACGCATGCGCACTGTTGTGCCAAACTGCCGCATGCGTACTGCAGAGCCGAAACCAGCGCATGCGTACTGCAGAGCCGAAACAGGCGCATGCGTACTGCTCTGCTAAAAATTAGCGCATGCGTGTTGTTGAGCTAAAACTGGCGCATGCGTACTGCTCCGCGAAAACTGGCGCATGCGCACAGCAGTGCTAAAACTGGCGCATGCGTGTTGTCGAGCTGAAACTGGCGCATGCGTACTGCTCTGCTAAAACTGGCGCATGCGTGTTGTAGAGCCGAAACTGGCGCATGCGTGTTGTAGCGCTAAAACTGGCGCATGCGTACTGCGTCGCTAAAACTGGCGCATGCGCACAGCTGTGCTAAAACTGGCGCATGCGTACTGCTCTGCTAAAACTGGCGCATGCGTGCTGTAGCGCTAACACTGGCGCATGCGTACTGCTCCGCTGAAACAGGCGCATGCGTGTTGAAGCGCTAAAACTGGCGCATGCGTACTGCACCGCTAAATCCAGCGCATGCGCACAGCTCTACTAAAACTGGCGCATGCGTGTTGAAGCGCTTAAACTGGCGCATGCGTACTGCTCCGCTAAATCTAGCGCATGCGCACAGCTCAATTAAAACTGGTGCATGCGTGTTGTAGCGCTAAAACTCGCGCATGCGTACTGCTCCGCTAAAACTGGCGCATGCGTGCTGTAGCGGTAACACTGGCGCATGCGTACTGCTCCGCTGAAACTGGCGCATGCGTGTTGAAGCGCTAAAACTGGCGCATGCGTACTTCTCAGCTAAAACTGGCGCATGCGCACAGCTCTACTAAAACTGGCGCATGCGTGTTGTAGCGCTAACACTGGTGCATGCGTACTTCTCAGCTAAAACTGGCGCATGCGTGCTGTAGCGGTAACACTGGCGCATGCGTACTGCTCCGCGAAAACTGGCGCATGCGCACCGCTCTGCTAAAACTGGCGCATGCGTGTTGTAGAGCCAACACTGGCGCATGCGTACTGCTACGCTAAAACTGGCGCATGCGCATAGCTTTTCTAAAACTGGTGCATGCGTGTTGTAGAGCTAAAATTGACGCATGTGTGTTGTAGAGCTAGAACTGACGCATGGGCATTGTTGTGCCAAAGCTGGCGCATGCGTACTGTAGAGCCAAAACCAGCGCATGCGTACTGCTGTGCTAAAACTGGTGCATGCGCGCTGCTGTGCCAAAACAGACCCCTTTGGGGACTGTGGTGTGCAGGGGAACCCAGGAGTGTTCTCACACTTCATCAGGTGGCCACCATCCCCATCCTGTAGTGCATGGGGATGCTCTGTGTCACCGTGTTGTCAGCCAGCGTCTCTGGAGCTTCACTGGGGCTGTGGGGACAGGCAGCCAGGTCACCTCCAGCATCACCCCAGCAATGACACCCCCCAGCAATACCCCCAACATCACCCCAGCATCACTCCTTAATATCAACCCCAGTGATCCCCCATCACCACCCAACAATGACACCCCCCACACACACCATGTCAGCCCCACAATGTGACCCCAGTGTCACCCTGAAGGTACACCCCAACATCATTCCCCACAGTCACGCCTCATATCAGCCCAGTGTCACTCCACACAACCTGCCCACAATGTCCCCCCCAAGTGATACCCAATACCACCCACCAACATCACTCATGACAACCCGAAAATGTCCCCCCCATGTCACGGCAGTGTCACCTTTCAGCATCCTCTGAACAATGTCACTCCATGATGTCATCCCCTAGAGATACCCCAACAATAAATATCCCCCCAATGTCACTCTAGCATCACCCTGCAGCATCTCTGCCAAATATTAATCCAGCGTCACCTCAACATCATTCCTGCGTGTCTCCTGCAGCATCACTCCAACAATGTCATCCCCAGTAATAGCCCGACATCACTCCAGTATCACCCCCAATATCACTCCCTGTTGAAAGCCCCGAGTGACACTAACATCACCCCCCCAGCTTTACTCCCTATTATTATCCAAGGTCATCCCAACATCACCCAGTGCAACCCCCCAACATCACCACCCAGCATCACTCCCTGAGGTCACCCCAGTGATACCCCATCGCTCCTAACATCACCCTAGTGCCACCCCAACATCAGCACCTCCTAACAATTGTTACTGCTTAATATCACCAGTATCACCTTTAACATCCCTCCAGCACGGCTGTCACTCCAGTATCTCCCCTCAAGCATCACTCCTTGATATTAAATCCCAGCGATACCCAACATCATTCCCAGCATCATCACCTCTCAGCATCACTCCCTGATGTTATCCCTCAGTAACACCCCAACATCACCCTCCAACATCCCTTCCCAGTGTCACCACTGCAACAGCATCACCCCTTGATGTCAAACCCCAGTGAACTCCCATCAGCCCCCCACATCACTCCCTAGTATCACCCCAGTGTCACCATAATCCCCATAAACAGGAAGCAGAACCCCTAGAAGCGCACTATTACTATCCGACCCCAGAAAGACAGCAAACTGCCAAAAAGACAGAAACGGAACATGCCAGCAGAGGATGCAACACGCAGCATCAGCAGGGCGTCCCCTGCTTCAAAGAGCACTTTGTCTTTCATCCCCACTGCAGCTTCTCTCCTTCTTTGGTTTTCCCTGGGTCTGCAGGGTTTGTTCCATTGCACGCTGTACCAGCATGGCCAACACATGGTACAGAGCCCAAATAGAAGAGAACCCCTGACAACCTTGCCTCCAACAACCAACCTCAGCCCCAGCAAACAACTTTGCCCCCCAACACCCCCTCACCTCCTTGTCACTCCCTAATATCCCCCTCAGTATCTTCCCAACAATGTCACAGCCCAGCATCACTCCCCAACATGATTCCAGCATCCCCACCCCCATCACCCCAACAGTGTCCTCCCCAGTGACACCCCACCATCACCACAGTGCCATCCCCACAGCATCACCTCTACAATGAGCTGGAAAACACAGCAGCGATAGTTGAGCAGCTGAGCTCTAGGTTGCAGCAAATGAAGGTCAGCTCTAGCGCAGCATCAGTGAGCACACTCCCAAAGGAAACAAAACTGCTCTACATTGGAAAGCCTCAAGTTGGCAGAAACCACAGTAAAAGCCCTGTTCTTCCACTGCCAGCCCTTAAATGGGGGCTGGGAAGGAGTGGATCCTGGCTCCACCCCTTCATCACTCAGCAACATTGCATGCACCTGAGCTCCTCTGGATTGGCCCTGCCTTCCCACCAGGTTCTCCATCTCTGCTTCGAGCCGTGACTTAGCATTGCCACTACACTCTCACCATCACTCTGACAGTGTCACCCCAGTGTTATCCCCCAACAGTGTCACGCCAGCATCACTCCCTGCTGTCACCCATCTTCACCCCCCACTGTCACTCTCTGTTATCACCTCAACTTCACCCCTGGTGTCACCCCATAGGATAACTCCAAAATCACTCCTGCTCTCCCCCCACGCTGTCCCTCTGTCCCTCCATCCCTTGCTGTACACCCACCTGTCCCACCATGTCCCCTTGTGCCCAGCTGCTGGCATTACCCCCCAGCTGCAGTGTAGTGCCCCGTAAGTGGTTATGTGTCACCTCTACTGTCACCTCCACCAACACATATGGGGAAAGCTCAGCCCCGTGTCCCCCATGTCACCCTCAGTGTCCCCTCTGTGTCCCCTCTGCATTCCCGTGTCCCCTCCATGTTCTCATGTACCCTCTGTGTGCCCATACCCCACCCATTTCTCTGTGTCCTCCCTGTGTCTCCTCCACATCTCCATATCCCCTTCATGTCTCCATGTCCCAGTGCCCCCCATCTCCTTGTCCCATCTGTGTCCCTATGTCCCCTCTGTGTCCCCACGTCCCCCCCATGTCCCCATGCTTTCAATGTGGTGCAGCACAGGGTGGCTCACGTGACACAACAGTGTCCCCACCGCTGTCACCATTGCTATTCCTGCCACTGTTCCCACTGTCACCAATGCTGCCGCTGCCTCCCGGCAGCTGATGGGCACCAGGGATGTGCTCTGGGGGGATGTGGGGACACCAGGGATATTATGGGGACATTGTAAGGGGATTGGGGGACACTGGGGGGACACTAGGGATGTTGGGGGCACTGGGGGGACACTGGCGTCTTTGAGGACTGGGGACATTGTGTGGACATGGGGACAGGTGCCCCCACTGCAGTGGCCCTGGCTCTGCGGAACACCATCTCCAGGCAGTGCCAGACGGTGACGGTGGCATTGTGCGTGACCTCACCGTGGTTGTGCACTACCAGCACTGCGGTCACGTTGGCCACATGGCTGCCCAGCAGTGTGGCACCGGGCATCACCGGTACTGCCAGCTCAGGATGCTCGTCTGCCCCACAGCGCTTCTCGAATGGCACCTGTGGTGGCACCGGCACATCCTGGCCCAGCCTGTTACCTCCATGTGTCACATCACCATCACACCCCAGAGTGCGCTGAGGAGCTGGGAGTGGGCTCGATGATGTCTCTGGAGCTGCTCGCTGCATACTCCATAGCTCTGGGACACGTCCAGGTGTCTCTAGAGCCCACTGTGGGGCCATGAAAGAGTTCTGGGGCAACTGGGTTCCACAGCACTGGGTTCCACAGGACTGAACTGACATGTGGCTGCTTGCCAAGTAGCTATTATGTTGGCAGTGTTTGGGACAGCAGCTCCTAGCAGGGCTGTGTAACCATTCAGACACCGATAATCTATTGTTAATCTTCACCTTCCATCTGGTTTCGAAACTAGATGGACGGGCGAGTTATACGGGGAGTGTGTTCTGGAAATGTTTTTTCTCCAAATCTGTGATGACTTCAGAAATCCCACATCATGCTACAGCAGAAATGGGGTGCTGCAGTACATCAGTGATCTCTGATTCCAGGAGCACAGGGGCTGCACGAAGTATATACATGCTGCAGGCACCCTACTTCTTTGGGGTTTGGGGTTGAAACTTGAGGATGTCAAATCCTGAATTGTTCTCACAATGGTCTTTAATCGCAAAGAAAGTAGGCGACACGTTTCTCACTGGAGAGCCATAAGCTGTCCCCTCTAGTTTGGCAGACAGCGCTCGCTCCGATCACACCGGTTATCTCAACTTTGTCGTCCAGGCTGCACACACAGCCTTTCAGCATCTTGCTGTATCAGTACTGAAATTTGTGTGCTGTATCAGTATTGAAATTTGTGCTCCCCTATCTATTAGAAATTTTACCGAATGCCTTTAAGGACAAACTTCAGTCAAAATACGCGTGCCATTGTTGCTCATCCTTTGATCAAACTCCCCTTGCCACACCTGCTCGTTATCAGTCTTTTTTTTGTTGTTTACAGTCTGAAGCAGTGATTGAGCACCTGGTGAGGGGTGTGGCCAGCCCTGCCAGCACAGGTGGAAGCAATTTACCTGTGGGACCGGATAGGGCTGAGCTTGGCTCCACCCCTCCCTGCCCATATTTAAGGGCTGGGAACAGCAAGGGCAGCATTCTGCTTGGGGACTTCCTCCTTGGGAGCATTGGGAGTGAGTTCTATCCTTTGGAATGGGGTGAGTGATTGATGCTCTATTGCAGGGCTCTGGTCTTTCCTTTTTGGGGATCCTGACCTCTTTTAAGGGCTGAAAGCTGTAAGGGCAGCATTTCTCCATGGAGGCTGCTTCTTTTGGGGTGTGGGCTGAGTGTTTGTTTTTGGAATGGGGTCATTGATTTCTTCTTCATTGTTGGATTGTAATTTCACTTTCTGGGGTGCTCCTGACCGCATTTAAGGTCTGTCAGCAGAAGGAGCAGCTACTGCACCTGGACACCGCTTTCTTTAGAATGTGGTGTGAACCCTTGAAACAGGGTGAGTGACTTTTTTCTTTTTTCAGGGTTGCAATATCTTGTTGTTGGGGGGGATCCTGAACCCACTTAAGGGCTGGCAGCCTTTAAGGTGGTATCTGTCTTTAGAGACCATCTCCTTGGGAGTGTGGGGTGAAGTCTGATCCTTGAGAAAGGGTGAGTGATTCCTTCTTATTTTAGGGCTGTGATCTTTCCTGTTTTTGGGGCATCCTGACCACACTTAAGTGCTGGCAGCTGTAAGGGCAGCATTGATCTCTGGAGACTGTCTCCTGTGGAGCATGGGTGAGTTTTGGTCTTTGAGAAGGGTATAAGTGGTTTCTTCTTTATTTCAGGGCTGCAATCTCCCTGTTGTTGTTGCTGGTGTGTTTTTTTTTTTTTTTTTTTTTTTTTTTTTGTAGTATGCTGACCACATTTAAGGGATGGAAGCCATAAGGGCAGCATCTCTACGTGGACACTGCTTCCTTCGCAGTGTGGGCTGAGTGTTTATCTTTGGAATGGGGTAATTTATTCTTTCTTTATTTCAGGGCTGTTATGCACTGCATCCAATCATGCAGAGCTGTTTAAGGGCATTCTGTGCACCCTTAGGTGTAATAAATCAGCTGATCTAATTTTTCAGCTCAATGGGGTTTAAGGATCAACGGAGTTTGTCTGGTCAGTGGTGTAAGCACTGTGAGATCTGCTGAGCAGATAACGGAACATCGCGAGCCCCATGTCTGTGCACTAGTTTGTATGCAGGCAGGTTTTTGATGGCTGTGGGAAGCTCACACAGGGATCGAATGGGTTGCAGGGGGCTTACCTCGCTCCATGGGGTCTATTCTCCCAGCCCAATGCGCTACACAGCTGGTGATAGAGTGAGGTGCATTGACCAGGACCTGAAGAACAGTCCCAGATGGCAGTGGCCATTTGCTTCATCCTCATTGAGCATAATGTGGTCTGCACCACTCGAGCATAGGGATAACAGGTATTTGTTCCTATTTTGTCTGGTTCTCTCCCATATCTCCTTTACGAATTTGTCAGTGGTAATGGATCCCAAGGCATCGTTCTCAGAGCACGTTGTGACTGACCACCTTGGGGTCCTACAGTCCTTTCTGTTTGAACAGCAGATCTGGCTTTGTCTTTATAGAAAGCCAAGGATTGTCCTCTTCTGGACCGCTGTACTCAGCATCACCCCAGCGTGATGAAGTGAAGCCCCTGGTCTGCTGAACAGTGGGACTGGCCCAGAGAGGCTCTGATGGATGTGGATTATCCCAGCCGGAGTACCTGGTACCATTGGTGGTGATCTCGTCCAACTGCCACACAATGAACAGGAACATCCACAGCCAGATCAGGCTTCCCAGAGGCTGACTCAGCCTCACCTTGGAAGGGACAGGGTATCCATCACATGTCTGGGTAACCTGTTCCGCTGTGTCACCACCCTCACTGTACAAGATTTTCTTTATATCTAGGCTAAATCTTTCCTTGTTCTTCCCTTCAGGTGTTGAAAGGCTGTTACCAGATCACCTCGGAGCCTTCACTTCTGCAGGCTGAACAGCTCCAGCTCTCTCTCTTTATAGGAAAGGCGTTCCATCCCTCAGTTCATATTTGTGGCTGTTCTCTGGATGTTCTCCAACAGCTCCACGTCTGTCCTGCGCTGCGGACATCCACATCCAGACACAGCACTTCCAGGTGAGGCCTCACAGCGCAGAGCAGAGGGGCAGGACCAGCTCCCTTCGCCTGCTGACCGCGCATCTTTGGATGGAGCCCAGCGTACGGTTGGCTTTCTGGGCCAGGAAGGTACATTGCTGAGTGCCACTACTCAGCCTGTTGAGGTCTCTCTGGATGGCGTTGTCCCTCTGCTGTGTCACTGCACCCCACAGCTCGGTGTCATTAGGGTGCACTCAGCCCCACTGTCAATGTCACTGATGAAGGGGCAATCCCAGGTGTTTGTACAAACTCAGCAAAGAACACCTTGAGAGCAGCCCCACAGAAAAGGACTTGCAGCTCCCAGTGGATGAGCTGGGATCCATGAGTGGACATCAGCCAGCAGAGCGTGCTTGCAGCCTGGAAGGCCAGCTGTGTTCTGGGCTGCATTAAAAGAGGAGCGGCCAGCAGGGAGAGGGAGGTGATCGTCCCCATCTGCTCGGCTCTTGTGAGGCTTCATCTGCAGTGCTGCATCCAGGCCTGGGGCCCCCAGCACAGGAAGGACGTGGAGCTCATGGAGCGGGTCCAGAGGAGGCACTGAGATGAGCAGACGGTTGGAGCAGCTCTCCTACAAGGAAAGGTTGAGGGAAGTGGGGTTGTTCAGCCTGGAGAAGAGAAGGCTTGGGGGGACCTCATTGCAGCCTTCCAGTACTTGAAGGGGGAACAGCAGGAAGAGGAACGGCTGTTTACGAGGGTGGATCGTGATAGGACAAGGGGAAATAGTTTTAAACTGAAACAGGGGAGGTTTAGGTTGCTTATTAGGAGGAAGCTTTTCACACAGAGGGTGGTGACGCACTGGAACGTGTGCTTCAGAGTCACTTCCAGGAGGATCTGCTCCTCGATTTTTTGCAGCACAGAGGTGAGACTGACACGCTGGTGGTTCCCAGGGTCACACTTTATATCTGCAGTAACAGCTGTGCTGTTGTCTTTTTTCTGCTCACCAGGGACTTCACCTGACTGCCTCGACTTCTCAAATACCACTGAGAGTGGCTCGGTGACTGCAGCGGTGAATTCCCTCAGGGCTCTGGGACTCATCTCATCAGGACCCAAAGACTCCTGGATGTCAGGTTCTCAGGTGGTCCAGATCCTGATCTCCCATCACAGTGTGGGATAGGGAGGGGTCTGTGGGACCGGCATTGCTTCCTCAATCCCCTTCCCTCAAAGAAAAGAAAATCCCTCAAAGAAAAGAGACGAAAAGAGACGAAAAGAAAAGAGACGAAAAGAGACGAAAAGAGACGAAAAGAAAAGAAAAGAAAAGGAAGGAGACGAGACGAGACGAAAAGAGACGAGACGAGACGAAAAGAGACGAGACGAGACGAAAAGAGACGAGACGAGACGAAAAGAGACGAGACGAGACGAAAAGAGATGAGACGAGACGAAAAGAGACGAGACGAGACGAAAAGAGACGAGACGAGACGAAAAGAGACGAGACGAGACGAAAAGAGACGAGACGAGACGAAAAGAGACGAGACGAGACGAAAAGAGACGAGACGAGACGAAAAGAGACGAAAAGAAAAGAAAAGAAACGAGACGAGACGAGACGAAAAGAAAAGAAAAGAGACGAAAAGAGACGAAAAGAAAAGAGATGAAATGAGACGAGACGAGACGAGACGAAAAGAAAAGAAAAGAAAAGAGACGAAAAGAGACGAAAAGAAAAGAAAAGAAAAGGAAGGAGACGAAAAGAGATGAAAAGAAAAGAGACGAGACGAGACGAAAAGAGACGAGACGAAAAGAGACGAGACGAAAAGAGACGAGACGAAAAGAGACGAGACGAAAAGAGACGAGACGAAAAGAGACGAGACGAAAAGAGACGAGACGAGACGAAAAGAGACGAGACGAGACGAAAAGAGACGAAAAGAAAAGAAAAGAAACGAGACGAGACGAAAAGAAAAGAAAAGAGACGAAAAGAGACGAAAAGAAAAGAGACGAAACGAGACGAAAAGAGACGAGACGAAAAGAGACGAAAAGAAAAGAGACGAAATGAGACGAGACGAAAAGAAAAGAGACGAAAAGAGATGAAAAGAGACGAAAAGAGACGAGACGAGACGAAAAGAGACGAGACGAGACGAAAAGAAAAGAAAAGAGACGAAAAGAGACGAGACGAAAAGAAAAGAGACGAAACGAGACGAGACGAGACGAAAAGAAAAGAAAAGAAAGGAGACGAAAAGAGACGAAAAGAGACGAAAAGAAAAGAGACGAAACGAGACGAAATGAGACGAGACGAGACGAGACGAAAAGAAAAGAAAAGAAAAGAGACGAAAAGGGACGAATAGAGACGAGACGAGACGAAAAGAGACGGAAAGAGACGGAAAGAAAAGAGACGAGACAAGACGAGACGAAAAGAAAAGAGACGAGACGAGACGAAAAGAAAAGAAAAGAGACGAGACGAGACGAAAAGAAAAGAAAAGAAAAGAAAACAAAGGAGACGAAAAGAGACGAAAAGAGACGAGACGGAAAGAGACGGAAAGAGACGGAAAGAGACGAGACGAGATGAAAAGAAAAGAAAAGAAAAGAAAAGAGACGGAAAGAAAAGAGACGAGACGAGACGAGACGAAAAGAAAAGAAAAGAAAGGGGACGAAAAGAGACGAAATGAAAAGAGACGAAAAGAGACGAGACGAGACGAAAAGAGACGAGACGAGACGAAAAGAAAAGAAAAGAGACGAAAAGAGACGAAAAGAAAAGAGACGAGACGAGACGAGACGAAAAGAAAAGAAAAGAAAAGAGACGAAACGAGACGAGACGAGACGAGACGAGACGAAAAGAAAAGAAAAAAGAAAAGAAAAGAGACGAAAAGAGACGGAAAGAAAGGAGACGAGACGAGACGAGACGAAAAGAAAAGAGACGAGACGAGACGAAAAGAGATGAAAAGAGACGAAAAGAGACGAAAAGAAAAGAAAAGGAAGGAGACGAAAAGAGATGAAAAGAAAAGAGACGAGACGAGACGAAAAGAAAAGAGACGAGACGAGACGAAAAGAGACGAAAAGAAACGAGACGAGACGAGACGAAAAGAAAAGAAAAGAGACGAAAAGAGACGAAAAGAAAAGAGATGAAATGAGACGAGACGAGACGAAAAGAAAAGAAAAGAAAAGAGACGAAAAGAGACGAAAAGAAACGAGACGAAACGAGACGAAACGAGACGAGACGAGACGAAAAGAAAAGAAAAGAGATGAAAAGAGACGAAAAGAGACGAAAAGAAAAGAGACGAAGTGAGACGAGACGAGACGAAACGAAAAGAAAAGAGACGAAAAGAGACGAAAAGAGACGAGACGAGACGAAAAGAAAAGAAAAGAGACGAGACGAGACGAGAAGAAAAGAAAAGAAAAGAGACGAAAAGAGACGGAAAGAAAGGAGACGAAACGAGACGAAATGAGACGAGACGAGACGAGACGAAAAGAAAAGAAAAGAAAAGAGACGAAAAGAAAAGAGACGAAATGAGACGAGACGAAAAGAAAAGAGACGAGACGAGACGAAAAGAAAAGAAAAGAAAAGAGACGAAAAGAAAAGAAAAGAAAAGAGACGAAAACAGACGAAAAGAGACGAAAAGAAAAGAGACGAGACGAGACAAAAAGAGACGAGACGAGACGAAAAGAACAGAAAAGAAAAGAAAAGAGACGAAAAGAAAAGAGACGAAATGAGACGAGACGAGACGAAAAGAAAAGAAAAGAAACGAAAAAAAAAGAAAAGAAAAGAAAGGAGACGAAAAGAGACGAAAAGAAAAGAGACGAGACGAGACGAGACGAGAAGAAAAGAAAAGAAAAGAAAAGAGACGAAAAGAGACGGAAAGAAAAGAGACGAGACGAGACGAAAAGAGACGAAAAGAGACGAAAAGAGACGAGATGAGACGAGACGAGACGAAAAGACAAGAAAAGAAAAGAGACGAAAAGAGACGGAAAGAAAGGAGACGAGACGAGACGAGACGAGACGAAAAGAAAAGAAAAGAAAAGAGACGAAAAGAGACAAAAAGAGACGGAAAGAAAAGAGACGAGACAAGACGAAAAGAAAAGAAACGAGACGAGACGAAAAGAAAAGAAAAGAAAAGAAGAGAACAGAGACGAAAAGAGACGAAAAGAGACGGAAAGAAAAGAGACGAGACGAGACGAAAAGAAAAGAAACGAGACGAGACGAAAAGAGACGAAAAGAGACGAAAAGAAAAGAGACGAGACGAAAAGAGACGAAAAGAGACGGAAAGAAAAGAGACGAGACGAGACGAGACGAGACGAAAAGAAAAGAAAAGAAAAGAAAGGAGACGAAAAGAGACGAAAAGAAAAGAGACGAGACGAGACGAAAAGAGACGGAAAGAGACGGAAAGAGACGGAAAGAAAAGAGACGAGACGAGACGAAAAGAAAAGAAAAGAAAAGAGACGAGACGAAAAGAGACGGAAAGAAAAGAGACGAGACGAGACGAGACGAAAAGAAAAGAAAAGAAAAGAACAGAAAGGGGACGAAAAGAGACGAAAAGAAAAGAGACGAAAAGAAAAGAGACGAGACGAGACGAAAAGAGACGAGACGAGACGAGACGAAAAGAGACGAGACGAGACGAGACGAAAAGAGACGACACGAGACGAAAAGAGACGAGACGAGACGAGACGAGACGAAAAGAAAAGAAAAGAAAAGAGACGAAAAGAGACGGAAAAAAAAGAGACGAGACGAGATGAGACGAGACGAGACGAGACGGAAAGAAAAGAAAAGAAAAGAGACGAAAAGAAAAGAGACGAAAAGAGACGGAAAGAAAAGAGACGAGACGAGACGAGACGGAAAGAAAAGAAAAGAAAAGAGACGAGACGAGACGAAAAGAAAAGAAAAGAAAAGAGACGAAAAGAGACGAGACGAGACGAGACGAAAAGAAAAGAAAAGAAAAGAGACGAAAAGAAAAGAGACGAAAAGAAAAGAGACGAGACGAAATGAGACGAGACGAGACGAAAAGAAAAGAGACGAGACGAGACGACACGAGACGAGACGAGACGAGACGAAAAGAAAAGAAAAGAAAAGAGACGAAAAGAGACGAAAAGAAAAGAGACGAGACGAGACGAAAAGAAAAGAAAAGAGACGAAATGAGACGAAAAGAGACGAGACGAGACGAAAAGAAAAGAAAAGAAATAAAAAGAAAAGAAAAGAAAAGTAAAGAAACGAAAAGAAAAGAAAAGAAAAGAAAAAAAGAAAAGAGACGAAAAGAGACGAGACGAGACGAAAAGAAAAGAGACGAGACGAGACGAGACGAGACGAAAAGAAAAGAAAAGAAAAGAAAAGAAAAGGGACGAAAAGAGACGAAAAGAGACGAAAAGAAAAGAGACGAAACGAGACGAGACGAGACGAAATGAAAAGGGACGAAAAGAGACGAAAAGAGACGAAAAGAGACGAAAAGAAAAGGGACAAAACGAGACGAAACGAGACGAGACGAGACGAGACGAAAAGAAAAGAGACGAAAAGAGACGAAAAGAGACGAAAAGAAAAGAGACGAAATGAGACGAAACGAGACAAGACGAGACGAGACGAGACGAGACGAGACGAGACGAGACGAGACGAGACGAGACGAAAAGAGACGAAAAGAAAAGAGACGAAAAGAGACGAAAAGAGACGAAAAGAGACGAAAAGAGACGAAAAGAAAAGAAAAGAAAAGAAAAGAAAAGAGACGAAAAGAAAAGAAAAGAGACGAAAAGAAAAGAAAAGAGACGAAAAGAAAAGAAAAGAGACGAAAAGAAAAGAAAAGAAAAGAAAAGAGACGAACAGAGACGAAAAGAGACGAAACGAGACGAGACGAGACGAGACGAAAAGAAAAGAAAAGAAATGAAAAGAAAGGAGACGAAAAGAGACGAAAAGAGACGAAAAGAGACGAGACGAGACGAGACGAGACGAGACGAGACGAAAAGAAAAGAAAAGAAAAGAAAAGAGACGAACAGAGACGAAAAGAGACGGAAAGAAAAGAGACGAAACGAGACGCGACGAGACGAGACGAGACGAAAAGAAAAGAAAAGAAAAGAGACGAAAAGAGACGAAAAGAAAAGAGACGAAACGAGACGAGACGAGACGAGACGAGACGAAAAGAAAAGAAAAGAGACGAAAAGAAAAGAAAAGAAAAGAGACGAACAGAGACGAAAAGAGACGGAAAGAAAAGAGACGAGACGAGACGAGACGAGACGAAAAGAAAAGAAAAGAGACGAAAAGAGACGAAAAGAAAAGAGACGAAACGAGACGAAACGAGACGAGACGAGACGAGACGAAAAGAAAGAAAAGGAAAAGAAAAGAAATGGAAAGGGACGAAAAGAGACGAAAAGAGACGAAATGAGACGAGACGAGACGAGACGAAAAGAAAAGAAAAGAAAAGAGACGAAAAGAGACTAAAAAGAGACGAAAAGAGACGAAAAGAAAAGATGCGAAACGAGACGAGACGAAAAGAGACGAAAAGAGACGAAAAGAGACGAAAAGAGACGAAAAGAGACGAAAAGAAAAGAGACGAAAAGAGACGAAAAGAGACGAAAAGAAAAGAGACGAAAAGAGACGAAAAGAAAAGAAAAGAAAAGAAAAGAGACGAAAAGAGACGAAAAGAAAAGAAAAGAAAAGAAAAGAGACGAACAGAGACGAAAAGAGACGAAACGAGACGAGACGAGACGAGACGAGACGAAAAGAAAAGAAAAGAAAAGAAATGAAAAGAAAGGAGACGAAAAGAGACGAAAAGAGACGAAAAGAAAAGAGACGAG
>NC_064465.1:794460-809460 GCF_023343835.1 Lagopus muta
AGACGAAAAGAAAAGAGACGAAATGAGACGAAACGAGACGAGACGAGACGAGACGAAAAGAAAAGAAAAGAAAAGAAAAGAAAAGAGACGAATAGAGACGAAAAGAGACGGAAAGAAAAGAGACGAAACGAGACGCGACGAGACGAGACGAGACGAGACGAAAAGAAAAGAAAAGAGACGAAAAGAGACGAAAAGAAAAGAGACGAAACGAGACGAAACGAGACGAGACGAGACGAAAAGAAAGAAAAGAAAAGAAAAGAAAAGAAAAGTAAAGAAAAGAAAAGAAATGAAAAGAAAGGAGACGAAAAGAGACGAAAAGAGACGAAAAGAAAAGAGACGAAACGAGACGAAACGAGACGAGACGAGACGAGACGAAAAGAAAAGAAAAGAAAAGAAAAGAAAAGAGACGAATAGAGACGAAAAGAGACGGAAAGAAAAGAGACGAAACGAGACGCGACGAGACGAGACGAGACGAGACGAAAAGAAAAGAAAAGAGACGAAAAGAGACGAAAAGAAAAGAGACGAAACGAGACGAAACGAGACGAGACGAGACGAAAAGAAAGAAAAGGAAAAGAAAAGAAATGGAAAGGGACGAAAAGAGACGAAAAGAGACGAAAAGAAAAGAGACGAAATGAGACGAGACGAGACGAAAAGAAAAGAAAAGAAAAGAGACGAAAAGAGACTAAAAAGAGACGAAAAGAGACGAAAAGAAAAGAGGCGAGACGAGACGAGACGAGACGAGACGAAAAGAAAAGAAAAGAAAAGAAAAGAAAAGAAACGAGACGAAATGAGACGAGACGAGACAAGACGAGACGAGACGAGACGAGACGAAAAGAAAAGAAAAGAGACGAAAAGAGACGAAAAGAGACGAAAAGAAAAGAGACGAGACGAGACGAGACGAGACGAGACGAAAAGAAAAGAGACGAAAAGAGACGAAAAGAGACGAAAAGAGACGAAAAGAGATTAAAAGAAAAGGAAAAGAAAGAAAAGAAAAGAAAAGAAAAGAAAAGAAAAGAAAAGAAAAGAAAAGAAAAGAAAAGAAAAGAAAAGAAAAGAGACGAAAAGAAAAGAAAAGAAGAAAAGAGACGAAAAGAGTCGAAAAGAGACGAGAAGAAAAGAGACGAAACGAGACGAGACGAGACGAGACGAAAAGAAAAGAAAAGAAAGGAAAAGAAAAGAGACGAAAAGAGACGAAAAGAGACGAAAAGAAAAGAGACGAAACGAGACGAAATGAGACGAGACGAGACGAGACGAAAAGAAAAGAAAAGAAAAGAGACGAAAAGAGACGAGACGAGACGAGGCGTAAAGAAAAGAAAAGAAAAGAAAAGAAAAGAAAAGAAAAGGAGACGAAACGAGACGAGATGAGACGAGACGAGACGAGACGAGACGAGACGAAAAGAAAAGAAAAGAAAAGAAAAGAAAAGAAAAGAAAAAAAGAAAAGAGACGAAAAGAGACGAAAAGAGACGAAAAGAGACGAAAAGAAAAGAGACGAGACGAAACGAGACGAGACGAGACGAGACGAGACGAGACGAGACGAAAAGAAAAGAAAAGGAAAGGAAAGAAAAGGAAAGAAAAGGAAAGAAAAGAGACGAAAAGAGACGAAAAGAGACGAAAAGAAAAGAGACGAAACGAGACGAGACGAAACGAGATGAAATGAGACGAGACGAGACGAGACGAGACGAAAAGAAAAGAGACGAAAAGAGACGAAAAGAGACGAAAAGAGACGAGACGAGACGAGACGAAAAGAGACGAAAAGAGACGAAAAGAGATGAAAAGAGACGAAAAGAGAAGAAAAGAAAAGAGACGAAAAGAGACGAAAAGAGACGAGACGAAACGAAAAGAGACGAAAAGAGACGAAAAGAAACGGAAAGACACGAAAAGAGACGAAAAGAAACGAAGAGAGACGAAAAGAGACGAAAAGAAAAGAAGAGACGAAAAGAAAAGAAGAGACGAAAAGAGACGAAAAGAGACGAAAAGAGACGAAAAGAGACGAAAAGAGACGAAAAGAAAAGAAAAGAAAAGAAAAGAAAAGAGACGAAAAGAAAAAAGAAGAAAAGTAAAGACGAAAAGAAAAGAGACGAAACGAGACGAAACGAGACGAGACGAGATGAAAAGAGAAGAAAAGAGACGAAAAGAAAAGAGAAGAAAAGAGACGAAAAGAAAAGAGAAGAAAAGAGACGAAAAGAAAAGAAAAGAAAAGAAAAGAGACGAAAAGAGACGAAAAGAAAAGAGACGAGACGAGACGAGACAAGACGAGACGAGACGAGACGAAAAGAAAAGAAAAGAAAAGAAAAGAGACGAAAAGAGACGAAAAGAAAAGAGACGAGACGAGACGAGACGAGACGAAAAGAGACGAAAAGAGACGAAAAGAGACGAAAAGAGACGAGACGAAAAGAAAAGAGACGAAAAGAAACGAAAAGAGACGAAAAGAGACGGAAAGAAAAGAGACGAAAAGTAAAGAGTCGAAAAGAAAAGAGACGAAAAGAGACGAAACGAGACGAAAAGAGACGAAAAGAGACGAAAAGAGACGAAAAGAGACGAAAAGAAAAGAAAAGAAAAGAAAAGAAAAGAAAAGAAACGAGACGAAATGAAACGAGACGAGACGAGACGAGACGAGACGAGACGAGACGAAAAGAAAAGAAAAGAAAAGAAAAGAAAAGAAAAGAGACGAAAAGAGATGAAAAGAGACGAAAAGAAAAGAGACGAAACGAGACGAGACGAGACGAGACGAGACGAGACGAGACGAAAAGAAAAGAAAAGAAAAGAAAAGAAAAGAAAAGAAAAGAGACGAACAGAGACGAAAAGAGACGGAAAGAAAAGAGACGAAACGAGACGAAACGAGACGAAACGAGACGAGACGAGACGAGACGTAAAGAAAAGAAAAGAAAAGAGACGAAAAGAGAAGAAAAGAGACGAAAAGAGACGAAAAGAGACGAGACGAAACGAGACGAAATGAGACGAAAAGAAAAGAGACGAGACGAGACGAGACGAAAAGAAAAGAAAAGAAAAGAGACGAAAAGAGACGAAAAGAAAAGAGACGAAATGAGACGAAACGAGACAAGACGAGACGAGACGAGACGAGATGAGACGAGACGAAAAGAAAAGAAAAGAAAAGAGACGAAAAGAGACGAAAGGAGACGAGACGAGACGAGACGAGACGAGACGAGACGAAAAGAAAAGAAAAGAAAAGAAAAGAAAAGAAAAGAAAAGAAAAGGAAAGAAAAGGAAAGAAAAGGAAAGAGACGAATAGAGACGAAACGAGACAAAAAGAAAAGAGACGAGACGAGACGAGACGAGACGAGACGAAAAGAAAAGAAAAGAAAAGAAAAGAAAAGAGACGAAAAGAGACGAAAAGAGACGAAAAGAAGAGGCGAAAAGAGACGAGACGAGACGAAAAGAAAAGAGACGAGACGAGACGAGACGAGACGAGACGAAAAGAAAAGAAAAGAAAAGGAAAGAAAAGAGACTAAAAGAGACGAAAAGAGACGAAAAGAAAAGAGACGAAACGAGACGAGACGAAACGAGATGAAATGAGACGAGACGAGACGAGACGAGACGAGACGAAAAGAAAAGAAAAGAAAAGAAAAGAAAAGAGACGAAAAGAGACGAGACGAGACGAGACGAGACGAGACGAAAAGAGACGAAAAGAGACGAAAAGAGACGAAAAGAGACGAAAAGAAAAGAGACGAAAAGAGACGAAAAGAGACGAGACGAAACGAAAAGAGACGAAAAGAGACGAAAAGAAACGGAAAGAGACGAAAAGAGACGAAAAGAAAAGAAAAGAGACGAAAAGAGTCGAAAAGAAAAGAAGAGACGAAAAGAAAAGAGACGAGACGGGAGGAGACGAGACGAGAGGAGACGAGACGAGATGAGACGAGACGAAAAGAGACGAAAAGAAAAGGGACGAAACGAGACGAAAAGAAAAGAAAAGAAAAGAAAAGAAAAGAAAAGAGACGAAAAGAAAAAAGAAGAAAAGTAAAGACGAAAAGAAAAGAGACGAAACGAGACGAAACGAGACGAGACGAGATGAAAAGAGAAGAAAAGAAAAGAAAAGAAAAGAAAAGAGACGAAACGAAAAGAAAAGAAACGAAAAGAAAAGAAACGAAAAGAAAAGAAACGAAAAGAAAAGAAAAGAAAAGAAAAGAAAAGAGACGAAAAGACGAAAAGAGACGAAAAGAGACGAAAAGAAAAGAGACGAGACGAGACGAGACGAGACGAAAAGAAAAGAAAAGAAAAGAAAAGAAAAGAAAAGAAAAGAAAAGAAAAGAAAGGAGACGAAAAGAGACGAAAAGAAAAGAGACGAGACGAGACGAGACGAAACGAGACGAGACGAGACGAGACGAAAAGAGACGAAAAGAAAAGAAAAGAAAAGAAAAGAGACGAGAAGAGACGAAAAGAAACGAAAAGAGACGAAAAGAGACGGAAAGAAAAGAAAAGAAAAGAGACGAAAAGAAAAGAGACGAAACGAGACGAAACGAGACGAGACGAGATGAAAAGAGAAGAAAAGAAAAGAGACGAAAAGAAAAGAGACGAAAAGAAAAGAGACGAAAAGAAAAGAAAAGAAACGAAAAGAAAAGAAACGAAAAGAAAAGAAACGAAAAGAAAAGAAACGAAAAGAAAAGAAACGAAAAGAAAAGAAAAGAAAAGAAAAGAGACGAAAAGACGAAAAGAGACGAAAAGAGACGAGACGAGACGAGACGAGACGAGACGAGACGAGACGAGACGAAAAGAAAAGAAAAGAAAAGAAAAGAAAGGAGACGAAAAGAGACGAAAAGAGACGAGACGAGACGAGACGAGACAAGACGAGACGAGACGAAAAGAAAAGAGACGAAAAGAGACGAGACGAAAAGAAAAGAGACGAGAAGAGACGAAAAGAAACGAAAAGAGACGAAAAGAGACGGAAAGAAAAGAAAAGAAAAGAGACGAAAAGAAAAGAGACGAAAAGAGACGAAAAGAAACGAAAAGAGACGAAAAGAGACGAAAAGAAAAGAAAAGAGACGAAAAGAAAAGAAAAGAAACGAGACGAGACGAGACGAGACGAGACGAGACGAAAAGAAAAGAAAAGAAAAGAAAAGAAAAGAAAAGAAAAGAAAAAAAAGAAAAGAGACGAAAAGAGATGAAAAGAGACGAAAAGAAAAGAGACGAAACGAGACGAAAAGAAAAGAAAAGAAAAGAAAAGAACAGAGACGAAAAGAGACGGAAAGAAAAGAGACGAAACGAGACGAAACGAGACGAAACGAGACGAGACGAGACGAGACGAGACGAGACGTAAAGAAAAGAAAAGAAAAGAGACGAAAAGAGAAGAAAAGAGACGAAAAGAGACGAAAAGAGACGAGACGAAACGAGACGAAATGAGACGAAAAGAAAAGAGACGAGACGAGACGAGACGAAAAGAAAAGAAAAGAAAAGAGACGAAAAGAGACGAAAAGAGACGAAAAGAAAAGAGACGAAATGAGACGAAACGAGACGAGACGAGACGAGACGAAAAGAAAAGAAAAGAAAAGAAAAGAAAAGAAAAGAATAGAAAAGAGACGAAAAGAGACGAAAAGAGACGAAAAGAAAAGAGACGAGACGAGACGAGACGAGACGAGACGAAAAGAAAGAAAAGAAAAGAAAAGAAAAGGAAAGAGACGAATAGAGACGAAACGAGACAAAAAGAAAAGAGACGAGACGAGACGAGACGAGACGAAAAGAAAAGAAAAGAAAAGAAAAGAGACGAAAAGAGACGAAAAGAGACGAAAAGAAAAGAGACGAAAAGAGACGAAAAGAGACGAAAAGAGACGAAAAGAAAAGAGACGAAACGAGACGAGACGAGACGAGACGAGACGAAACGAAACGAAAAGAAAAGAAAAGAAAAGAAAAGAAAAGAAAAGAAAAGGAAAGAAAAGGAAAGAAAAGAGACGAAAAGAGACGAAAAGAGACGAAAAGAAAAGAGACGAAACGAGACGAGACGAAACGAGATGAAATGAGACGAGACGAGACGAGACGAGACGAAAAGAAAAGAAAAGAAAAGAAAAGAGACGAAAAGAGACGAAAAGAGACGAAAAGAGACGAGACGAGACGAGACGAAAAGAGACGAAAAGAGACGAAAAGAGATGAAAAGAGACGAAAAGAGAAGAAAAGAAAAGAGACGAAAAGAGACGAAAAGAGACGAGACGAAACGAAAAGAGACGAAAAGAGACGAAAAGAAACGGAAAGACACGAAAAGAGACGAAAAGAAACGAAGAGAGACGAAAAGAGACGAAAAGAAAAGAAGAGACGAAAAGAAAAGAAGAGACGAAAAGAGACGAAAAGAGACGAAAAGAGACGAAAAGAGACGAAAAGAGACGAAAAGAAAAGAAAAGAAAAGAAAAGAAAAGAGACGAAAAGAAAAAAGAAGAAAAGTAAAGACGAAAAGAAAAGAGACGAAACGAGACGAAACGAGACGAGACGAGATGAAAAGAGAAGAAAAGAGACGAAAAGAAAAGAGAAGAAAAGAGACGAAAAGAAAAGAGAAGAAAAGAGACGAAAAGAAAAGAAAAGAAAAGAAAAGAGACGAAAAGAGACGAAAAGAAAAGAGACGAGACGAGACGAGACAAGACGAGACGAGACGAGACGAAAAGAAAAGAAAAGAAAAGAAAAGAGACGAAAAGAGACGAAAAGAAAAGAGACGAGACGAGACGAGACGAGACGAGACGAGACGAGACGAGACGAGACGAGACGAGACGAAAAGAGACGAGACGAAAAGAAAAGAGACGAAAAGAGACGGAAAGAAAAGAGACGAAAAGTAAAGAGTCGAAAAGAAAAGAGACGAAAAGAGACGAAAAGAGACGAAAAGAGACGAAAAGAGACGAAAAGAGACGAAAAGAAAAGAAAAGAAAAGAAAAGAAAAGAAAAGAAACGAGACGAAATGAAACGAGACGAGACGAGACGAGACGAGACGAGACGAGACGAAAAGAAAAGAAAAGAAAAGAAAAGAAAAGAGACGAAAAGAGATGAAAAGAGACGAAAAGAAAAGAGACGAGACGAGACGAGACGAAAAGAAAAGAAAAGAAAAGAAAAGAAAAGAAAAGAGACGAACAGAGACGAAAAGAGACGGAAAGAAAAGAGACGAAACGAGACGAAACGAGACGAAACGAGACGAGACGAGACGAGACGTAAAGAAAAGAAAAGAAAAGAGACGAAAAGAGAAGAAAAGAGACGAAAAGAGACGAAAAGAGACGAGACGAAACGAGACGAAATGAGACGAAAAGAAAAGAGACGAGACGAGACGAGACGAAAAGAAAAGAAAAGAAAAGAGACGAAAAGAGACGAAAAGAAAAGAGACGAAATGAGACGAAACGAGACAAGACGAGACGAGACGAGACGAGATGAGACGAGACGAAAAGAAAAGAAAAGAAAAGAGACGAAAAGAGACGAAAGGAGACGAAAAGAGACGAGACGAGACGAGACGAGACGAGACGAGACGAAAAGAAAAGAAAAGAAAAGAAAAGAAAAGAAAAGGAAAGAAAAGGAAAGAAAAGGAAAGAGACGAATAGAGACGAAACGAGACAAAAAGAAAAGAGACGAGACGAGACGAGACGAGACGAGACGAGACGAAAAGAAAAGAAAAGAAAAGAAAAGAGACGAAAAGAGACGAAAAGAGACGAAAAGAAGAGGCGAAAAGAGACGAGACGAGACGAAAAGAAAAGAGACGAGACGAGACGAGACGAGACGAGACGAGACGAGACGAGACGAGACGAAAAGAAAAGAAAAGAAAAGGAAAGAAAAGAGACTAAAAGAGACGAAAAGAGACGAAAAGAAAAGAGACGAAACGAGACGAGACGAAACGAGATGAAATGAGACGAGACGAGACGAGACGAGACGAAAAGAAAAGAAAAGAAAAGAAAAGAAAAGAAAAGAAAAGAGACGAAAAGAGACGAGACGAGACGAGACGAAAAGAGACGAAAAGAGACGAAAAGAGACGAAAAGAAAAGAGACGAAAAGAGACGAAAAGAGACGAGACGAAACGAAAAGAGACGAAAAGAGACGAAAAGAAACGGAAAGAGACGAAAAGAGACGAAAAGAAAAGAAAAGAGACGAAAAGAGTCGAAAAGAAAAGAAGAGACGAAAAGAAAAGAGACGAGACGGGAGGAGACGAGACGAGAGGAGACGAGACGAGATGAGACGAGACGAAAAGAGACGAAAAGAAAAGGGACGAAACGAGACGAAAAGAAAAGAAAAGAAAAGAAAAGAAAAGAAAAGAAAAGAGACGAAAAGAAAAAAGAAGAAAAGTAAAGACGAAAAGAAAAGAGACGAAACGAGACGAAACGAGACGAGACGAGATGAAAAGAGAAGAAAAGAAAAGAAAAGAAAAGAGACGAAACGAAAAGAAAAGAAACGAAAAGAAAAGAAACGAAAAGAAAAGAAACGAAAAGAAAAGAAAAGAAAAGAAAAGAGACGAAAAGACGAAAAGAGACGAAAAGAGACGAAAAGAAAAGAGACGAGACGAGACGAAAAGAAAAGAAAAGAAAAGAAAAGAAAAGAAAAGAAAAGAAAAGAAAGGAGACGAAAAGAGACGAAAAGAAAAGAGACGAGACGAGACGAGACGAAACGAGACGAGACGAGACGAGACGAAAAGAGACGAAAAGAAAAGAAAAGAAAAGAAAAGAGACGAGAAGAGACGAAAAGAAACGAAAAGAGACGAAAAGAGACGGAAAGAAAAGAAAAGAAAAGAGACGAAAAGAAAAGAGACGAAACGAGACGAAACGAGACGAGACGAGATGAAAAGAGAAGAAAAGAAAAGAGACGAAAAGAAAAGAGACGAAAAGAAAAGAAAAGAAACGAAAAGAAAAGAAACGAAAAGAAAAGAAACGAAAAGAAAAGAAACGAAAAGAAAAGAAACGAAAAGAAAAGAAACGAAAAGAAAAGAAAAGAAAAGAAAAGAAAAGAGACGAAAAGACGAAAAGAGACGAAAAGAGACGAGACGAGACGAGACGAGACGAGACGAGACGAGACGAGACGAAAAGAAAAGAAAAGAAAAGAAAAGAAAGGAGACGAAAAGAGACGAAAAGAGACGAGACGAGACGAGACGAGACGAGACGAGACGAGACGAAAAGAAAAGAGACGAAAAGAGACGAGACGAAAAGAAAAGAGACGAGACGAGACGAGACGAGACGAGACGAAAAGAAAAGAAAAGAAAAGGAAAGAAAAGAGACTAAAAGAGACGAAAAGAGACGAAAAGAAAAGAGACGAAACGAGACGAGACGAAACGAGATGAAATGAGACGAGACGAGACGAGACGAGACGAGACGAAAAGAAAAGAAAAGAAAAGAAAAGAAAAGAAAAGAAAAGAGACGAAAAGAGACGAGACGAGACGAGACGAGACGAGACGAAAAGAGACGAAAAGAGACGAAAAGAGACGAAAAGAGACGAAAAGAAAAGAGACGAAAAGAGACGAAAAGAGACGAGACGAAACGAAAAGAGACGAAAAGAGACGAAAAGAAACGGAAAGAGACGAAAAGAGACGAAAAGAAAAGAAAAGAGTCGAAAAGAAAAGAAGAGACGAAAAGAAAAGAGACGAGACGGGAGGAGACGAGACGAGAGGAGACGAGACGAGATGAGACGAGACGAAAAGAGACGAAAAGAAAAGGGACGAAACGAGACGAAAAGAAAAGAAAAGAAAAGAAAAGAAAAGAAAAGAGACGAAAAGAAAAAAGAAGAAAAGTAAAGACGAAAAGAAAAGAGACGAAACGAGACGAAACGAGACGAGACGAGATGAAAAGAGAAGAAAAGAAAAGAAAAGAAAAGAAAAGAGACGAAACGAAAAGAAAAGAAACGAAAAGAAAAGAAACGAAAAGAAAAGAAACGAAAAGAAAAGAAAAGAAAAGAAAAGAAAAGAGACGAAAAGACGAAAAGAGACGAAAAGAGACGAAAAGAAAAGAGACGAGACGAGACGAGACGAGACGAAAAGAAAAGAAAAGAAAAGAAAAGAAAAGAAAAGAAAAGAAAAGAAAAGAAAAGAAAGGAGACGAAAAGAGACGAAAAGAAAAGAGACGAGACGAGACGAGACGAAACGAGACGAGACGAGACGAGACGAAAAGAGACGAAAAGAAAAGAAAAGAAAAGAAAAGAGACGAGAAGAGACGAAAAGAAACGAAAAGAGACGAAAAGAGACGGAAAGAAAAGAAAAGAAAAGAGACGAAAAGAAAAGAGACGAAACGAGACGAAACGAGACGAGACGAGATGAAAAGAGAAGAAAAGAAAAGAGACGAAAAGAAAAGAGACGAAAAGAAAAGAGACGAAAAGAAAAGAAAAGAAACGAAAAGAAAAGAAACGAAAAGAAAAGAAACGAAAAGAAAAGAAACGAAAAGAAAAGAAACGAAAAGAAAAGAAAAGAAAAGAAAAGAGACGAAAAGACGAAAAGAGACGAAAAGAGACGAGACGAGACGAGACGAGACGAGACGAGACGAGACGAAAAGAAAAGAAAAGAAAAGAAAAGAAAGGAGACGAAAAGAGACGAAAAGAGACGAGACGAGACGAGACGAGACAAGACGAGACGAGACGAAAAGAAAAGAGACGAAAAGAGACGAGACGAAAAGAAAAGAGACGAGAAGAGACGAAAAGAAACGAAAAGAGACGAAAAGAGACGGAAAGAAAAGAAAAGAAAAGAGACGAAAAGAAAAGAGACGAAAAGAGACGAAAAGAAACGAAAAGAGACGAAAAGAGACGAAAAGAAAAGAAAAGAGACGAAAAGAAAAGAAAAGAAACGAGACGAGACGAGACGAGACGAGACGAGACGAGACGAAAAGAAAAGAAAAGAAAAGAAAAGAAAAGAAAAGAAAAAAAAGAAAAGAGACGAAAAGAGATGAAAAGAGACGAAAAGAAAAGAGACGAAACGAGACGAAAAGAAAAGAAAAGAAAAGAAAAGAACAGAGACGAAAAGAGACGGAAAGAAAAGAGACGAAACGAGACGAAACGAGACGAAACGAGACGAGACGAGACGAGACGAGACGAGACGTAAAGAAAAGAAAAGAAAAGAGACGAAAAGAGAAGAAAAGAGACGAAAAGAGACGAAAAGAGACGAGACGAAACGAGACGAAATGAGACGAAAAGAAAAGAGACGAGACGAGACGAGACGAAAAGAAAAGAAAAGAAAAGAGACGAAAAGAGACGAAAAGAGACGAAAAGAAAAGAGACGAAATGAGACGAAACGAGACGAGACGAGACGAGACGAAAAGAAAAGAAAAGAAAAGAAAAGAAAAGAAAAGAAAAGAATAGAAAAGAGACGAAAAGAGACGAAAAGAGACGAAAAGAAAAGAGACGAGACGAGACGAGACGAGACGAGACGAAAAGAAAGAAAAGAAAAGAAAAGAAAAGGAAAGAGACGAATAGAGACGAAACGAGACAAAAAGAAAAGAGACGAGACGAGACGAGACGAGACGAAAAGAAAAGAAAAGAAAAGAAAAGAGACGAAAAGAGACGAAAAGAGACGAAAAGAAAAGAGACGAAAAGAGACGAAAAGAGACGAAAAGAGACGAAAAGAAAAGAGACGAAACGAGACGAGACGAGACGAGACGAGACGAAACGAAACGAAAAGAAAAGAAAAGAAAAGAAAAGGAAAGAAAAGGAAAGGAAAGAAAAGGAAAGAAAAGAGACGAAAAGAGACGAAAAGAGACGAAAAGAAAAGAGACGAAACGAGACGAGACGAAACGAGATGAAATGAGACGAGACGAGACGAGACGAGACGAAAAGAAAAGAAAAGAAAAGAAAAGAGACGAAAAGAGACGAAAAGAGACGAAAAGAGACGAGACGAGACGAGACGAAAAGAGACGAAAAGAGACGAAAAGAGATGAAAAGAGACGAAAAGAGAAGAAAAGAAAAGAGACGAAAAGAGACGAAAAGAGACGAGACGAAACGAAAAGAGACGAAAAGAGACGAAAAGAAACGGAAAGACACGAAAAGAGACGAAAAGAAACGAAGAGAGACGAAAAGAGACGAAAAGAAAAGAAGAGACGAAAAGAAAAGAAGAGACGAAAAGAGACGAAAAGAGACGAAAAGAGACGAAAAGAGACGAAAAGAGACGAAAAGAAAAGAAAAGAAAAGAAAAGAAAAGAGACGAAAAGAAAAAAGAAGAAAAGTAAAGACGAAAAGAAAAGAGACGAAACGAGACGAAACGAGACGAGACGAGATGAAAAGAGAAGAAAAGAGACGAAAAGAAAAGAGAAGAAAAGAGACGAAAAGAAAAGAGAAGAAAAGAGACGAAAAGAAAAGAAAAGAAAAGAGACGAAAAGAGACGAAAAGAAAAGAGACGAGACGAGACGAGACAAGACGAGACGAGACGAGACGAAAAGAAAAGAAAAGAAAAGAAAAGAGACGAAAAGAGACGAAAAGAAAAGAGACGAGACGAGACGAGACGAGACGAGACGAGACGAAAAGAGACGAAAAGAGACGAGACGAAAAGAAAAGAGACGAAAAGAGACGGAAAGAAAAGAGACGAAAAGTAAAGAGTCGAAAAGAAAAGAGACGAAAAGAGACGAAAAGAGACGAAAAGAGACGAAAAGAGACGAAAAGAGACGAAAAGAAAAGAAAAGAAAAGAAAAGAAAAGAAAAGAAACGAGACGAAATGAAACGAGACGAGACGAGACGAGACGAGACGAGACGAGACGAAAAGAAAAGAAAAGAAAAGAAAAGAAAAGAAAAGAGACGAAAAGAGATGAAAAGAGACGAAAAGAAAAGAGACGAGACGAGACGAGACGAGACGAGACGAAAAGAAAAGAAAAGAAAAGAAAAGAAAAGAAAAGAGACGAACAGAGACGAAAAGAGACGGAAAGAAAAGAGACGAAACGAGACGAAACGAGACGAAACGAGACGAGACGAGACGAGACGTAAAGAAAAGAAAAGAAAAGAGACGAAAAGAGAAGAAAAGAGACGAAAAGAGACGAAAAGAGACGAGACGAAACGAGACGAAATGAGACGAAAAGAAAAGAGACGAGACGAGACGAGACGAAAAGAAAAGAAAAGAAAAGAGACGAAAAGAGACGAAAAGAAAAGAGACGAAATGAGACGAAACGAGACAAGACGAGACGAGACGAGACGAGATGAGACGAGACGAAAAGAAAAGAAAAGAAAAGAGACGAAAAGAGACGAAAGGAGACGAAAAGAGACGAGACGAGACGAGACGAGACGAGACGAGACGAAAAGAAAAGAAAAGAAAAGAAAAGAAAAGAAAAGGAAAGAAAAGGAAAGAAAAGGAAAGAGACGAATAGAGACGAAACGAGACAAAAAGAAAAGAGACGAGACGAGACGAGACGAGACGAGACGAGACGAAAAGAAAAGAAAAGAAAAGAAAAGAGACGAAAAGAGACGAAAAGAGACGAAAAGAAGAGGCGAAAAGAGACGAGACGAGACGAAAAGAAAAGAGACGAGACGAGACGAGACGAGACGAGACGAGACGAGACGAGACGAGACGAAAAGAAAAGAAAAGAAAAGGAAAGAAAAGAGACTAAAAGAGACGAAAAGAGACGAAAAGAAAAGAGACGAAACGAGACGAGACGAAACGAGATGAAATGAGACGAGACGAGACGAGACGAGACGAAAAGAAAAGAAAAGAAAAGAAAAGAAAAGAAAAGAAAAGAGACGAAAAGAGACGAGACGAGACGAGACGAAAAGAGACGAAAAGAGACGAAAAGAGACGAAAAGAAAAGAGACGAAAAGAGACGAAAAGAGACGAGACGAAACGAAAAGAGACGAAAAGAGACGAAAAGAAACGGAAAGAGACGAAAAGAGACGAAAAGAAAAGAAAAGAGACGAAAAAGAGTCGAAAAGAAAAGAAGAGACGAAAAGAAAAGAGACGAGACGGGAGGAGACGAGACGAGAGGAGACGAGACGAGATGAGACGAGACGAAAAGAGACGAAAAGAAAAGGGACGAAACGAGACGAAAAGAAAAGAAAAGAAAAGAAAAGAAAAGAAAAGAGACGAAAAGAAAAAAGAAGAAAAGTAAAGACGAAAAGAAAAGAGACGAAACGAGACGAAACGAGACGAGACGAGATGAAAAGAGAAGAAAAGAAAAGAAAAGAAAAGAGACGAAACGAAAAGAAAAGAAACGAAAAGAAAAGAAACGAAAAGAAAAGAAACGAAAAGAAAAGAAAAGAAAAGAAAAGAGACGAAAAGACGAAAAGAGACGAAAAGAGACGAAAAGAAAAGAGACGAGACGAGACGAAAAGAAAAGAAAAGAAAAGAAAAGAAAAGAAAAGAAAAGAAAAGAAAGGAGACGAAAAGAGACGAAAAGAAAAGAGACGAGACGAGACGAGACGAAACGAGACGAGACGAGACGAGACGAAAAGAGACGAAAAGAAAAGAAAAGAAAAGAAAAGAGACGAGAAGAGACGAAAAGAAACGAAAAGAGACGAAAAGAGACGGAAAGAAAAGAAAAGAAAAGAGACGAAAAGAAAAGAGACGAAACGAGACGAAACGAGACGAGACGAGATGAAAAGAGAAGAAAAGAAAAGAGACGAAAAGAAAAGAGACGAAAAGAAAAGAAAAGAAACGAAAAGAAAAGAAACGAAAAGAAAAGAAACGAAAAGAAAAGAAACGAAAAGAAAAGAAACGAAAAGAAAAGAAACGAAAAGAAAAGAAAAGAAAAGAAAAGAAAAGAGACGAAAAGACGAAAAGAGACGAAAAGAGACGAGACGAGACGAGACGAGACGAGACGAGACGAGACGAGACGAAAAGAAAAGAAAAGAAAAGAAAAGAAAGGAGACGAAAAGAGACGAAAAGAGACGAGACGAGACGAGACGAGACGAGACGAGACGAAAAGAAAAGAGACGAAAAGAGACGAGACGAAAAGAAAAGAGACGAGAAGAGACGAAAAGAAACGAAAAGAGACGAAAAGAGACGGAAAGAAAAGAAAAGAAAAGAGACGAAAAGAAAAGAGACGAAAAGAGACGAAAAGAAACGAAAAGAGACGAAAAGAGACGAAAAGAAAAGAAAAGAGACGAAAAGAAAAGAAAAGAAACGAGACGAGACGAGACGAGACGAG
>NC_064465.1:811960-836365 GCF_023343835.1 Lagopus muta
AAAGAAAAGAAAAGAAAAGGAAAGAGACGAATAGAGACGAAACGAGACAAAAAGAAAAGAGACGAGACGAGACGAGACGAGACGAGACGAAAAGAAAAGAAAAGAAAAGAGACGAAAAGAGACGAAAAGAGACGAAAAGAAAAGAGACGAAAAGAGACGAAAAGAGACGAAAAGAAACGAGACGAAACGAGACGAAACGAGACGAGACGAGACGAAACGAAACGAAAAGAAAAGAAAAGAAAAGAAAAGAAAAGAAAAGAAAAGGAAAGAAAAGGAAAGAAAAGAGACGAAAAGAGACGAAAAGAGACGAAAAGAAAAGAGACGAAACGAGACGAGACGAAACGAGATGAAATGAGACGAGACGAGACGAGACGAGACGAAAAGAAAAGAAAAGAAAAGAAAAGAGACGAAAAGAGACGAAAAGAGACGAGACGAGACGAGACGAAAAGAGACGAAAAGAGACGAAAAGAGACGAAAAGAGACGAAAGGAAAAGAGACGAAAAGAGACGAAAAGAGACGAGACGAAACGAAAAGAGACGAAAAGAGACGAAACGAGACGAGACGAGACGAGACGAAAAGAAAAGAAAAGAGACGAAAAGAGACGAAAAGAGACGAAAAGAAAAGAAGAGACGAAAAGAAAAGAGACGAAAAGAGACGAAAAGAAAAGAGACGAAAAGAGACGAAAAGAGACGAAAAGAGACGAAAAGAGACGAAAAGAAAAGAAAAGAAAAGAAAAGAAAAGAAAAGAAAAGAAAAGAGACGAAAAGAAAAAAGAAGAAAAGTAAAGACGAAAAGAAAAGAGACGAAACGAGACGAAACGAGACGAGACGAGATGAAAAGAGAAGAAAAGAAAAGAAAAGAAAAGAAAAGAAAAGAAACGAAAAGAAAAGAAACGAAACGAAACAAAAAGAAAAGAAAAGGAAAGGAAAGGAAAGGAAAGGAAAGGAAAAGAAAAGAAAAGAAAAGAAAGGAGACGAAAAGAGACGAAAAGAAAAGAGACGAGACGAGACGAGACGAGACGAGACGAGACGAAAAGAGACGAAAAGAAAAGAGACGAAAAGAGACGAGACGAAAAGAAAAGAGACGAAAAGAGACGAAAAGAAACGAAAAGAGACGAAAAGAGACGGAAAGAAAAGAAAAGAAAAGAAAAGAGACGAAAAGAAAAGAGACGAAAAGAGACGAAAAGAAACGAAAAGAGACGAAAAGAAACGAAACGAAACGAAAAGAAAAGAGACGAGACGAGACGAGACGAGACGAGACGAAAAGAAAAGAAAAGAAAAGAAAAGAAAAAAAAGAAAAGAGACGAAAAGAGATGAAAAGAGACGAAAAGAAAAGAGACGAAACGAGACGAAACGAGACGAGACGAGACGAAAAGAAAAGAAAAGGAAAAGAAAAGAAAAGAAAAGAAAAGAGACGAACAGAGACGAAAAGAGACGGAAAGAAAAGAGACGAAACGAGACGAAACGAGACGAAACGAGACGAGACGAGACGAGACGTAAAGAAAAGAAAAGAAAAGAGACGAAAAGAGAAGAAAAGAGACGAAAAGAGACGAAAAGAGACGAGACGAAACGAGACGAAATGAGACGAAAAGAAAAGAGACGAGACGAGACGAGACGAAAAGAAAAGAAAAGAAAAGAGACGAAAAGAGACGAAAAGAGACGAAAAGAAAAGAGACGAAATGAGACGAAACGAGACAAGACGAGACGAGACGAGACGAGACGAGACGAAAAGAAAAGAAAAGAAAAGAAAAGAAAAGAGACGAAAAGAGACGAAAAGAGACGAAAAGAAAAGAGACGAGACGAGACGAGACGAGACGAGACGAGACGAAAAGAAAAGAAAAGAAAAGAAAAGAAAAGGAAAGAGACGAATAGAGACGAAACGAGACGAAAAGAAAAGAGACGAGACGAGACGAGACGAGACGAGACGAAAAGAAAAGAAAAGAAAAGAAAAGAGACGAAAAGAGACGAAAAGAGACGAAAAGAAAAAAGACGAAATGAGACGAGACGAGACGAGACGAAAAGAAAAGAAAAGAAAAGAAAAGAAAAGAAAAGAAAAGAAAAAAGAAAAGAAAAGGAAAGAAAAGGAAAGAAAAGGAAAGAGACGAAAAGAGACGAAAAGAGACGAAAAGAGACGAAAAGAAAAGAGACGAAACGAGACGAGACGAGACGAGACGAAAAGAAAAGAGACTAAAAGAGACGAAAAGAGACGAGACGAGACGAGACGAGACGAAAAGAAAAGAAAAGAAAAGAGACGAAAAGAGACGAAAAGAAAAGAGACGAAATGCGACGAGACGAGACGAGACGAGACGAGACGAAAAGAAAAGAAAAAAAGAAAAGAGACGAAAAGAGACGAAAAGAAAAGAGACGAAACGAGACGAAACGAGACGAGAAGAGACGAGATGAGACGAGACGAGACGAGACGAAAAGAGACGAAAAGAGACGAAAAGAGACGAAAAGAGACGAAAAGAGACGAAAAGAGACGAGACGAAACGAGACGAAATGAGACGAAACGAGACGAGACGAGACGAGACGAAAAGAAAAGAAAAGAAAAGAGACGAAAAGAGACGAAAAGAAAAGAGACGAAATGAGACGAAACGAGACGAGACGAGACGAGACGAAAAGAAAAGAAAAGAAAAAAGACGAAACGAGACGAAACGAGACGAGACGAGACGAGACGAGACGAGACGAAAGAAAAGAAAAGAAAAGAAGAAGAGAGAGACGAGACGAGACGAGACGAGACGAGACGAGACGAAAAGAGACGGAAAGAAAAGAGACGAGACGAGACGAGACGAGACGAGACGAGACGAGACGAGACGAAAAGAAAAGAAAAGAAAAGAAAAGAAAAGAAAAGAAAAGAAAAGAAAAGAAAGCAGACGAAAAGAGACGAAAAGAAAAGAGACGAGACGAGACGAGACGAAAAGAAAAGAAAAGAAAAGAGACGAAACGAGACGAAACGAGACGAGACGAAAAGAAAAGAAAAGAAAAGAGACGAAAAGAGACGAAAAGAGACGAAAAGAGACGAAAAGTGACGAAAAGAAAAGAGACGAAAAGAGACGAAAAGAGACGAAAAGAAAAGAGACGAGACGAGACGAGACGAGACGAGACGAAAAGAGACGAGAAGAGACGAAAAGAGACGAAAAGAAAAGAGACGAGACGAGACGCGACGAGACGAGACGAAAAGAAAAGAAAAGAAAAGAGACGAGATGAGACGAGACGAGACGAAAAGAAAAGAAACGAAAAGAAAAGAAAAGAAAAGAGACGAAAAGAGACGAAAAGAAAGAGACGAAAAGTAAAGAGACGAAAAGAGACGAGACGAGATGAAAAGAAAAGAAAAGAGACGAAAAGAAAAGAGACGAAAAGAAAAGAGACGAGACGAGACGAGACGAGACGAGACGAAAAGAAAAGAAAAGAAAGGAGACGAAAAGAGACGAAAAGAAAAGAGACGAGACGAGACGAGACGAGACGAAAAGAAAAGAAAAGAAAAGAAAAGAGACGAAAAGAGATGAAAAGAGACGAAAAGAAAAGAGACGAAAAGAGACGAAAAGAAAAGAGATGAAATGAGACGAAAAGAGATGAAATGAGACGAAAAGAGACGAAAAGAGACGAGACGAGGCGAGACGAGACAATACGAGACGAAAAGAGACGAAAAGAGACGAAAAGAGACGAAAAGAAAAGAGACGAAACGAGACGAAACGAGACGAAAAGAAAAGAAAAGAAAAGAAAAGAGACGAAATGAGACGAAATGAGACGAAAAGAAAAGAGACGAGACGAGACGAAAAGAGACGAAACGAGACGAAAAGAAACGAGACGAAACGAGACGAAACGAGACGAAACGAGACGAAACGAGACGAAAAGAGACGAAAAGAGACGAAAAGAAAAGAGACGAAAAGAGACAAAAAGAGACGAAAAGAAAAGAGACGAGACGAGACGAAACGAGACGAAATGAGACGAGACGAGACGAGACGAGACGACAAGAAAAGAAAAGAAAAGAAAAGAAAGGAGACGAAAAGAGACGAAAAGAAAAGAGACGAAACGAGACGAAAAGAAAAGAAAAGAAAAGAAAAGAGACGAATAGAGACGAAAAGAGACGAAAAGAGACGAAAAGAGACGAAAAGAAAAGAGACGAGACGAGACGAGACGAGACGAGACGAGACGAAAAGAAAAGAAAAGAAAAGAAAAGAAAAGAGACGAAAATAAAAGAGACGAAATGAGATGAAACGAGACGAGACGAGACGAGACGAAAAGAAAAGAAAGGAGACGAAAAGAGACGAAAAGAGACGAAACGAGACGAGACGAGACGAGACGAAAAGAAAAGAAAAGAAAAGGAAAGAGACGAAAAGAGACGAAAAGTGACGAAAAGAAAAGAGACGAAACGAGACGAAATGAGACGAGACGAGACGAAAAGAAAAGAAAAGAGACGAAAAGAGACGAAAAGAGACGAAAAGAAATGAGACGAAACGAGACGAAACGAGACGAAACGAGACGAGACGAGACGAGACGAGACGAAAAGAAAAGAAAAGAAAAGAAAAGAAAAGAAAAGAAAAGAAAAGAAAAGAAAAGAAAAGGAAAGAGACGAAAAGAGACGAAAAGAGACGAAAAGAGACGAAAAGAGACGAAAAGAAAAGAGACGAAACGAGACGAAATGAGACGAGACGAGACGAGACGAAAAGAGACGAAAAGAGACGAAAAGAGACGAAAAGAAAAGAGACGAAAAGAGACGAAAAGAGACGAAAAGAAAAGAGATGAAACGAGACGAAACGAGACGAAAAGAAAAGAAAAGAAAAGAAAAGAGACGAAAAGAGACGAGACGAGACGAAACGAGACGAGTCGAGACGAGACGAGACAAAAAGAAAAGAAAAGAAAAGAAAAGAAAAGAAAAGAAAAGAAAAGAAAAGAGACGAAAAGAGACGAAAAGAGACGAAAAGAGACGAAAAGAGACGGAAAGAAAAAGAGACGAGACGAGACGAGACGAGACGAGACGAGACGAGACGAAAAGAAAAGAAAAGAAAAGAAAAGAGACGAAAAGAAAAGAGACGAAATGAGACGAGACGAGACGAGACAAAAGAAAAGAAAAGAAAAAAAGAAAAGAGACGAAAAGAGACGAAAAGAGACGAAAAGAAAAGAGACGAGACGAGACGAAAAGAGACGAAAAGAGAGACGAAAAGAGACGAAAAGAAAAGGGACGAAACGAGACGAAAGAAAAGAAAAGAAAAGAAAAGAAAAGAAAAGAAAGAAAGAGACGCGAAAGAAAGAAAAGAGACGAAATGAGACGAAATGAGACGAAATGAGACGAAAAGAAAATAGACGAGACGAGACGAGACGAGACGCAAAGAGACGAAAAGAAACGAGACGAAACGAGACGAAACGAGACGAGACGAGACGAGACGAGACGAGACGAGACGAGACGAAAAGAAAAGAAAAGAAAAGAAAAGAAAAGAAAAGGAAGGAGACGAAAAGAGACGAAAAGAAAAGAGACGAAATGAGACGAGACGAGTCGAGACGAGACGAGACGAGACGAAAAGAAAAGAAAAGAAAGAGACGAAAAGTGACGAAAAGAGACGAAAAGAAAAGAGACGAAACGAGATGAAACGAGACGAGACGAGACGAGACGAGACGAGACGAGACGAGACGAGACGAAAAGAAAAGAAAAGAAAAGAAAAGAGACGAAAAGAAAAGAGACGAAAAGAGACGAAAAGAGACGAAAAGAAAAGAGACGAGACGAGACGTGACGAGACGAGACGAAAAAGAAAAGAGACGAAAAGAAAAGAAAAAAAAAGGAAAAGGAGACGAAAAGAGACGAAAAGTGACGAAAAGAAAAGAGACGAAACGAGACGAAATGAGACGAGACGAGACGAAAAGAAAAGAAAGAAAAGAGACGAAAAAGAGACGAAAAGAGACGAAAAGAGACGAAAGAAAAGAGACGAAACGAGACGAAACGAGACGAAACGAGACGAAACGATATGAAACGAGACGAGGACGAGACGAGACGAGACGAAAAGAAAAGAAAAGAAAAGAAAAGAAAAGAGACGAAAAGAGACGAAAAGAGACGAAAAGAAAAGAGACGAAACGAGACGAAATGAGACGAGACGAGACGAAAAGAAAAGAAAAGAAAAGAGACGAAAAGAGACGAAAAGAGACGAAAAAGAGACGAAAAGAGACGAAAAGAAAAGAGACGAAAGAGACGAAAAGAGACGAAAAGAAAAGAGATGAAACGAGACGAAACGAGACGAAACGAGACGAGACGAGACGAGACGAGACGAAAAGAAAAGAAAAGAAAAGAAAAGAAAAGAAAAGAAAAGAAATGAAAAGAGACGAAAAGAGACGAGACGAGACGAAACGAGACGAGTCGAGACGAGACGATACAAAAAGAAAAGAAAAGAAAAGAAAAAGAAAAGAAAAGAAAAGAGACGAAAAGAGACGAAAAGGAGACGAAAAGAGACGGAAAGAAAAGAGACGAGACGAGACGAGACGAGACGAGACGAGACGAGACGAGACGAGACGAGACGAGACGAAAAGAAAAGAAAAGAAATGAAAAGAAAAAGAAAAGAAAAGAGATGAAAATGAGACGAAAGAAAAGAGACGAAATGAGACGAGACGAGACGAGACAAAAAGAAAAGAAAAGAAAAGAAAAAAAGAAAAGAGACGAAAAGAGACGAAAAGAGACGAAAAGAAAAGAGACGATACGAGACGAGACGAGACGAGACGAGACGAGACGAGACGAGACGAAAAGAAAAGAAAAGAAAAGAAAAGAAAAGGAAGGAGACGAAAAGAGACGAAAAGAAAAGAGACGAAATGAGACGAAAAGAGACGAGACGAGACGAGACGAAAAAGAGACGAAAAGAGACGAAAAGAGACGAAAAGAAAAGAGACGAAAAGAGACGAGACGGAGACGAGACGAGACGAAAAAGAGACGAAAAGAGACGAAAAGAGACGAAAGAAAGAGACGAAAAGAGACGAAAAGAGACGAGACGAAAAGAAGAGACGAAAAGAGACGAAAAGAAACGAAAAGAGATGAAGAGAGACGAAAAGAGACGAGACGAAAAGAAAAGAGACGAAAAGAGACGAAAAGAAACGAAAAGAGATGAAAAGAGACGAAAAGAGACGAGACGAAAAGAGACGAGACGAAAAGAGACGAAAAGAGACGAAAAGAGACGAAAAGAAAAGAGACGAAACGAGACGAAACGAGACGAAATGAGACGAGGCGAGACGAGACGAGACGACAAGAAAAGGAAAAGAAGAAAAAAAGAAAAGAAAAGAAAAGAAAAGAAAGGAGACGAAAAGAGACGAAAAGAAAAGAGACGAAACGAGACGAGACGAGACGAAAAGAAAGAAAAGAAAAGAAAAGAAAAGAGACGAAAAGAGACGAAAAGAGACGAAAAGAAAAGAGACGAGACGAGACGAGACGAGACGAAAAGAAAAGAAAAGAAAAGAAAAGGAAAGAGACGAAAAGAGACGAAAAGGAGACGAAAAGAAAAGAGACGAGACGAGACGAGACGAGACGAAAAGAAAAGAAAAGAGACGAAACGAGACGAAACGAGACGAGACGAGACGAGACGAAAAGACAAGAAAAGAAAAGACAAGAAAAAAAAGAAAAGAAAAGAAAAGAAAAGAAAAGAAAAGAAAAGAAAAGAAAAGAGACAAACGAGACGAGACGCGACGAGACGAAAAGAAAGAAAAGAAAAGGAAAAGAAAAGAAAAGAAAAGGGACGAAAATAGACGAAAAGAGACGAAAAGAGACGAAAAGAAAAGAGACGAAACGAGACGAGACGAAAAGAAAAGAGACGAAAAGAGGACGAAAAGAGACGAAAAGAGACGAAAAGAAAAGGGACGAAACGAGACGAAAAGAAAAGAAAAGGGACGAAACGAGACGAAAAGAAAAGAAAAGAAAAGAAAAGAAAAGAAAAGAAAAGAAAAGAGACGAAAAGAGACGAAAAGAGACGAAAAGAAAAGAGACGAAATGAGACGAAACGAGACAAGACGAGACGAGACGAAAAGAAAAGAAAAGAAAAGAAAAGAGATGGGAAAGAGACGAAAAGAGAAGAAAAGAGACGAAAAGAGACGAAAAGAGACGAAAAGAAAAGAAAAGAAAAAGAAAAGAAAAGAAAAGAAAAGAAAAGAAAAGAAAAGAAAGGAGACGAAAAGAGACGAAAAGAAAGAGACGAAATGAGACGAAACGAGACGAGACGAGACGAGACGAAAAAAGAAAAGAAAAGAAAAGAAAAGAAAAGAAAAGAAAAGAAAAGAAAAGAAAAGAGACGAAAAGAAAAGAGACGAAACGAGACGAAACGAGACGAAACGAGACGAAACGAGACGAGACGAGACGAAAAAGAAAAGAAAAAGAAAAGAAAAGAAAAGAGACGAAAAGAGACGAAAAGAAAAGAGACGAAAAAGAGACGAAAAGAAAAGAGACGAAACGAGACGAGACGAGACGAGACGAGACGAAAAGAAAAGAAAAGAAAAGAAAAGAAAAGGAAAGAGACGAAAAGAGACGAAAAGAGACGAAAATAGACGAAAAGAAAAGAGACGAGACGAGACGAGACGAAAAGAAAAGAAAAGAAAAGAGACGAAAGAGACGAGACGAGACGAGACGAGACGGAGACGAAAAGAGACGAAAAAAGACGAAAAGAGACGAAAAGAAAAGAGACGAAAAGAGACGAAAAGAGACGAAAAGAGACGAAAAGAAAAGAGACGAGGACGAGACGAGACGAGACGAAAAGAAAAGAAAAGAAAAGAAAAGAGACGAAAAGAGACGAAAATAAAAGAGACGAAATGAGATGAAACGATACGAGACGAGACGAGACGAAAAGGAAAAGAAAGGAGACGAAAAGAGACGAAAAGAGACGAAACGAGACGAGACGAGACGAGACGAAATAAAAAGAAAAGAAAAGGAAAGGAAAGAGACAAAAGAGACGAAAAGAGACGGAAAGAAATGAGACGAAACGAGACGAGACGAGACGAGACGAGACGAGACGAAAAGAGACGAAAGAGACGGAAAGGAGGACGAAAAGAGACGAAAAGGAAAAAGAGACGAAACGAGACGAAATGAGACGAAACGAGACGAGACGAGACGAGACGAGACGAAAAGAAAAGAAAAGAAAAGAGACGAAAAGAGACGAAAAGGAAAAGAGACGAAATGAGACGAGACGAGACGAGTCGAGACGAGACGAGACGAGACGAAAAGAAAAGAAAAGAAAAGAGACGAAAAGAGACGAAAGAGACGAAAAGAAAAGAGACGAAACGAGACGAAACGAGACGAAACGAGACGAGACGAGACGAGACGAGACGAGACGAGACGGAAAAGAAAAGAAAAGAAAAAGAAAAGAAAAGAAAAGAGACGAAAAGAAAAGAGACGAAAAGAGACGAAAAGAGACGAAAAGAAAAGAGACGAAACGAGACGAAATGAGACGAGACGAGACGAGACGAGACGAAAAGAAAAGAAAAAGAGACGAAAAGAGACGAAAAGATAAGAGACCGAGACGAGACGAGACGAGACGAAAAGAAAAGAGACGAAAAGAAAAGAAAAAAAAAAGAGACGAAAAGAGACGAAAGTGACGAAAAGAAAAGAGGACGAAACGAGACGAAATGAGACGAGACGAGACGAAAAGAAAAGAAAAGAAAAGAAAAGAGACGAAAAGAGACGAAAAGAGACAAAAAAGAAAAGAGACGAAATGAGACGAAACGAGACAAGACGAGACGAGACGAGACGAGACGAGACGAGACGAAAAGAAAAGAAAAGAAAAGAAAAGAAAAAGAGACGAAAAGAGACGAAAAGAGACGAAAAGAGACGAAAAGAAACGAGACGAAAAGAGACGAAAATAGAGAAAGAGACGAAAAGAAAAGAAAAAGAAAAGAAGAAAGAGACGAAAAGAAAAGAAAAGAAAAGAAAAGAAAAGAGACGAACAGAGACGAAAGAGAGACGAAACGAGACGAGACGAGACGAGACGAGACGAGACGAAAAGAAAAGAAAAGAAAAGAAAAGAAAAGAAAAGAAAAGAAAAGAAAAGAAATGAAAAGAAAGGAGACGAAAAGAGACGAAAAGAAAAGAGACGAAATGAGACGAAACGAGACGAGACGAGACGAGACGAGACGAGACGAGACGAGACGAGACGAAAAGAAAAAGAAAAGAAAAGAAAAGAAAAGAAAAGAAAAGAAAAGAAAAAGAAAAGAGACGAACAGAGACGAAAAAGAGACGGAAAGAAAAGAGACGAAACGAGACGCGACGAGACGAGACGAGACGAGACGAGACGAGACGAAAAGAAAAGAAAAGAAAAGAAAAGAGACGAAAAAGAGACGAAAAGAAAAGAGACGAAACGAGACGAAACGAGACGAGACGAGACGAAAAGAAAGAAAAGGAAAAGAAAAGAAAAGGAAGGGACGAAAAAGAGACGAAAAGAGACGAAAAGAAAAGAGACGAAATGAGACGAGACGAGACGAGACGAGACGAAAAGAAAAGAAAAGAAAAGAGACGAAAAGAGACTAAAAAGAGACGAAAAGAGACGAAAAGAAAAGAGGCGAAACGAGACGAGACGAGACGAGACGAGACGAGACGAGACGAGACGAAAAGAAAAGAAAAGAAAAGGAAAGGAAAGAAAATAAAAGAAAAGAAAATAAAGAAAAGAGAAAAGGAAAGAAAAGAAAAGAAAAGAGACGAAAAGAGACGAAAAGAGACGAAACGAGACGAAATGAGACGAACGAGACGAGACGAGACGAAAAGAAAAAGAAAAGAAAAGAAAAGAAAAGAGACGAAAAGAGACGAAAAGAAAAGAGACGAAACGAGACGAGACGAGACGAGACGAAAAGAAAAGAAAAGAAAAGAAAAGAAAAGAAAAGGAAAGAGACGAAAAGAGACGAAAAGAGACGAAAATAGACGAAAAGAAAAGAGACGAGACGAGACGAGACGAGACGAAAAGAAAAGAAAAGAAAAGAGACGAAAAGAGACGAGACGAGACGAGACGAGACGAGACGAGACGAGACGAAAAGAGACGAAAAGAAAAGAGACGAAAAGAGACGAAAAAGAGACGAAAAGAGACGAAAAGAGACGAAAAGAAAAGAGACGAGACGAGACGAGACGAAAAGAAAAGAAAAGAAAAGAAAAGAAAAGAAAAGAGACGAAAAGAGACGAAAATAAAAGAGACGAAATGAGATGAAACGATACGAGACGAGACGAGACGAAAAGAAAAGAAAGGAGACGAAAAGAGACGAAAAGAGACGAAACGAGACGAGACGAGACGAGACGAAATAAAAAGAAAAGAAAAGGAAAGGAAAGAGACAAAAAGAGACGAAAAGAGACGGAAAGAAATGAGACGAAACGAGACGAGACGAGACGAGACGAGACGAAAGAGACGAAAGAGACGGAAAGAGACGAAAAGAGACGAAAAGAAAAGAGACGAAACGAGACGAAATGAGACGAAACGAGACGAGACGAGACAAGACGAGACGAAAAGAAAAGAAAAGAAAAGAGACGAAAAGAGACGAAAAGAAAAGAGACGAAATGAGACGAGACGAGACGAGTCGAGACGAGACGAGACGAGACGAAAAGAAAAGAAAAGAAAAGAGACGAAAAGAGACGAAAAAGAGACGAAAAGAAAAGAGACGAAACGAGACGAAACGAGACGAAACGAGACGAGACGAGACGAGACGAGACGAGACGAGACGAAAAGAAAAGAAAAGAAAAGAAAAGAAAAAAAGAAAAGAAAAGAAAAGAAAGAGACGAAAAGAAAAGAGACGAAAAAGAAAAGAGACGAAAAGAGACGAAAAGAGACGAAAAGAAAAGAGACGAAACGAGACGAAATGAGACGAGACGAGACGAGACGAGACGAAAAGAAAAGAAAAGAGACGAAAAGAGACGAAAAGAAAAGAGACGAGACGAGACGAGACGAGACGGAAAAGAAAAGAGACGAAAAGAAAAGAAAAAAAAAAGAGACGAAAAGAGACGAAAAGTGACGAAAAGAAAAGAGATGAAACGAGACGAAATGAGACGAGACGAGACGAAAAGAAAAGAAAAGAAAAGAGACGAAAAGAGACGAAAAGAGACAAAAAGAAAAGAGACGAAATGAGACGAAACGAGACAAGACGAGACGAGACGAGACGAGACGAGACGAGACGAGACGAAAAGAAAAGAAAAGAAAAGAAAAGAAAAGAAAAGAAAAGAAAAGAAAAGAAAAGAAAAGAAAAGAGACGAAAAGAGACGAAAAGAGACGAAAAGAGACGAGACGAAATGAGACGAAAAGAGACGAAAAGAGACGAAAATAGACGAAAAGAGACGAAAAGAAAAGAAAAGAAAAGAGAAAAGAGACGAAAAGAAAAGAAAAGAAAAGAGACGAACAGAGACGAAAAGAGACGAAACGAGACGAGACGAGACGAGACGAGACGAGACGAGACGAGACGAAACGAAAAGAAAGAAAGAAAAGAAAAGAAAAGAAAAGAAAAGAAAAGAAAAGAAAAGAAAAGAAAAGAAAAGAAATGAAAAGAAAGGAGACGAAAAGAGACGAAAAGAAAAGAGACGAAATGAGACGAAACGAGACGAGACGAGACGAGACGAGACGAGACGAGACGAGACGAGACGAGACGAGACGAGACGAAAAGGAAAAGAAAAGAAAAGAAAAGAATAGAAAAAGAAAAGAAAAGAAAAGAAAAGAAAAGAAAAGAGACGAAAAGAGACGAAAAGAAAAGAGACGAAACGAGACGAAACGAGACGAGACGAGACGAAAAGAAAGAAAAGGAAAAGAAAAGAAAAGGAAAGGGACGAAAAGAGACGAAAAGAGACGAAAAGAAAAGAGACGAAATGAGACGAGACGAGACGAGACGAAAGAAAAAGAAAAGAAAAGAGACGAAAGAGACTAAAAAGAGACGAAAAGAGACGAAAAGAAAAGAGGCGAAACGAGACGAGACGAGACGAGACGAGACGAGACGAAAAGGAAAGGAAAGGAAAGGAAAGAAAGAAAAGAAAAGAAAAGAAAAAGAAAAAAAAGAAAAGAAAAGAAAAGAAAAGAAAAGAAAAGAAAAGAGACGAAAAGAAAAGAAAAGAAAAGTAAAGAAAAGAAAAGAAAAGAAAAGAGACGAAAAGAGACGAAAAGAAAAGAGACGAAACGAGACGAAATGAGACGAGACGAGACGAGACGAGACGAGACGAGACGAAAAAGAAAAGAAAAGAAAAGGGACGAAACGAGACGAAAAGAGACGAAAGAAAAGAAAAGGAAAAGAAAAGAAAAGAAAAGAAAAGAAAAGAGACGAAAAGAAAAAGAGACGAGACGAGACGAGACGAGACGAGACGAAAAGAAAAGAAAAGAAAAGAAAAGAGACGAAAGAGACGAAAAGAAAAGAGACGAAACGAGACGAGACGAAAAGAAAAGAAAAGAAAAGAAAAGAAAAGGAAAGAGACGAAAAGAGACGAAAAGAGGCGAAAATAGACGAAAAGAAAAGAGACGAGACGAGACGAGACGAAAAGAAAAGAAAAGAAAAGAGACGAAAAGAGACGAGACGAGACGAGACGAGACGAAAAGAAAAGAGACGAAAAGAGACGAAAAGAGACGAAAAGAGACGAAAAGAGACGAAAAGAAAAGAGACGAGACGAGGACGAGACGAGACGAAAAGAAAAGAAAAGAAAAGAAAAGAGACGAAAAGAGACGAAAATAAAAGAGACGAAATGAGATGAAAACGATACGAGACGAGACGAGACGAAAAGAAAAGAAAGGAGACGAAAAGAGACGAAAAGAGACGAAACGAGACGAGACGAGACGAGACGAAATAAAAAGAAAAGAAAAGGAAAGGAAAGAGACAAAAAGAGACGAAAAGAGACGGAAAGAAATGAGACGAGACGAGACGAGACGAGACGAGACGAGACGAAAAGAGACGAAAGAGACGGAAAGAGACGAAAAGAGACGAAAAGAAAAGAGACGAAACGAGACGAAATGAGACGACGAACGAGACGAGACGAGACGAGACGAGACGAAAAGAAAAGAAAAGAAAAGAGAAGAAAAGAGACGAAAAGAAAAGAGACGAAATGAGACGAGACGAGACGAGTCGAGACGAGACGAGACGAGACGAAAAGAAAAGAAAAGAAAAGAGACGAAAAGAGACGAAAAGAGACGAAAAGAAAAGAGACGAAACGAGACGAAACGAGACGAAACGAGACGAGACGAGACGAGACGAGACGAAAAGAAAAGAAAAGAAAAGAAAAGAAAAGAAAAGAAAAGAGACGAAAAGAAAAGAGACGAAAAGAGACGAAAAGAGACGAAAGAAAAGAGACGAAAAGAGACGAAAAGAGACGAAAAGAAAAGAGACGAGACGAGACGAGACGAGACGAAAAGAAAAGAAAAGAGACGAAAAGAGACGAAAAGAAAAGAGACGAGACGAGACGAGACGAGGACGAAAAGAAAAGAGACGAAAAGAAAAGAAAAAAAAAAGAGACGAAAAGAGACGAAAAGTGACGAAAAGAAAAGAGACGAAACGAGACGAAATGAGACGAGACGAGACGAGACGAAAAGAAAAGAAAAGAAAAGAGACGAAAAGAGACGAAAAGAGACGAAAAGAAAAGAGACGAAATGAGACGAAACGAGACAAGACGAGACGAGACGAGACGAAAAGAAAAGAAAAGAAAAGAAAAGAAAAAGAAAAGAAAAGAGACGAAAAGAGACGAAAAGAGACGAAAAGAGACGAAAAGAAACGAGACGAAAAGAGACGAAAAGAGACGAAAAGGAGACGAAAAGAGACGAAAAGAGACGAAAAGAAAAGAAAAGAAAAGAGACGAAAAGAAAAGAAAAAGAAAAGAAAAGAAAAGAAAAGAAAAGAGACGAACAGAGACGAAAAGAGACGAGACGAGACGAGACGAGACGAGGACGAGACCGAGACGAGACGAGACGAAAAGAAAAGGAAAAGAAAAGAAAAGAAATGAAAAGAAAGGAGACGAAAAGAGACGAAAAGAAAAGAGACGAAATGAGACGAAACGAGACGAGACGAGACGAGACGAGACGAGACGAGACGAGACGAGACGAGACGAGACGAAAGAAAAGAAAAGAAAAGAAAAGAAAAGAAAAGAAAAGAAAAGAAAAGAAAAGAGACGAACAGAGACGAAAAGAGACGGAAAGGAAAAGAGACGAAACGAGACGCGACGAGACGAGACGAGACGAGACGAGACGAGACGAAAAGAAAAGAAAAGAAAAGAAAAGAGACGAAAAGAGACGAAAAGAAAAGAGACGAAACGAGACGAAACGAGACGAGACGAGACGAAAAGAAAAGAAAAGAAAAGGAAAGGGACGAAAAGAGACGAAAGAGACGAAAAGAAAAGAGACGAAATGAGACGAGACGAGACGAGACGAGACGAAAAGAAAAGAAAAGAAAAGAGACGAAAAGAGACTAAAAAGAGACGAAAAGAGACGAAAAGAAAAGAGGCGAAACGAGACGAGACGAGACGAGACGAAAAAGAAAGAAAAGGAAAGGAAAGGAAAGAAAAGAAAAGAAAAGAAAAGAAAAGAAAAGAAAAGAAAAGAAAAGAGACGAAAAGAAAAGAAAAGAAAAGGAAAGAAAAGGAAAGAAAAGAGACGAAAAGAAAAGAGACGAAACGAGACGAAATGAGACGAGACGAGACGAGACGAGACGAGACGAGACGAGACGAAAAGAGACGAAAAGAGACGAAAAGAGACGAACGAGACGAGTCGAGACGAGACGAGACAAAAAGAAAAGAAAAGAAAAGAAAAGAAAAGAAAAGAAAAAGAAAAGAAAAGAAAAGAAGAAAAGAAAAAGAGACGAAAACAGACGGAAAGAAAAGAGACGAGACGAGACGAGACGAGACGAGACGAGACGAGACGAAAAGAAAAAGAAAAGAAAAGAGATGAAAAGAGATGAAAAGAGACGAAAAGAAAAGAGACGAAATGAGACGAGACGAGACGAGGACAAAAAGAAGAAAAGAAAAAAAGAAAAGAGACGAAAAGAGACGAAAAGAGACGAAAAGAAAAGAGACGAGACGAGACGAGACGAGACGAGACGAGACGAAAAGAGACGAAAAGAGACGAAAAGAGACGAAAAGAAAAGGGACGAAACGAGACGAAAAGAAAAGAAAAGAAAAGAGATGAAAAGAGACGAAAAGAAAAGAAAAGAAAAGAAAAGAAAAAGAAAAGAAAAGAAAAGAAAAGAGACGAAATGAGACGAAATGAGACGAAAAGAAAATAGACGAGACGCAAAGAGACGAAAAGAAACCGAGACGAGACGAGACGAGACGAGACGAGACGAGACGAGACGAGACGAGACGAAAGAAAAGAAAAGAAAAGAAAAGAGACGAAAAGAGACGAAAAAAGACGAAAAGAAAAGAGACGAAACGAGACGAAACGAGACGAAACGAGACGAGACGAGACGAAAAGAAAAGAAAAGAAAAGAAAAGAAAAGAAAGAAAAGAAAAGAGACGAAAAGAAAAGAGACGAAACGAGACGAAACGAGACGAAACGAGACGAGACGAGACGAGACGAAAAGAAAAGAAAAGAAAAAGAAAAGAAAAGAAAAGAGACGAAAAGAGACGAAAAGAAAAGAGACGAAACGAGACGAGACGAGGACGAGACGAGACGAGACGAAAAGAAAGAAAAGAAAAGAAAAGAAAAGAAAAGAAAAGAAAAGAAAAGAAAAGGAAAGAGACGAAAAGAGACGAAAAGAGACGAAAATAGACGAAAAGAAAAGAGACGAGACGAGACGAGACGAAAAGAAAAGAGACGAAAAGAGACGAAAAGAGACGAAAAGAGACGAAAAGAAAAGAGACGAGACGAGACGAGACGAAAAGAAAAGAAAAGAAAAGAAAAGAGACGAAAAGAGACGAAAATAAAAGAGACGAAATGAGATGAAACGATACGAGACGAGACGAGACGAAAAGAAAAGAAAGAAGACGAAAAGAGACGAAAAGAGACGAAACGAGACGAGACGAGACGAGACGAAATAAAAAGAAAAGAAAAGGAAAGGAAAGAGACAAAAAGAGACGAAAAGAGACGGAAAGAAATGAGACGAAACGAGACGAGACGAGACGAGACGAGACGAGACGAGACGAAAAGAAAAGAAAAGAAAAGAGAAGAAAAGAGACGAAAAGAAAAGAGACGAAATGAGACGAGACGAGACGAGTCGAGACGAGACGAGACGAAAAGAAAAGAAAAGAAAAGAGACGAAAAGAGACGAAAAGAGACGAAAAGAAAAGAGACGAAACGATACGAAACGAGACGAAACGAGACGAGACGAGACGAGACGAGACGAGACGAAAAGAAAAGAAAAGAAAAGAAAAGAAAAAGAAAAGAAAAGAGACGAAAAGAAAAGAGACGAAAAGAGACGAAAAGAGACGAAAAGAAAAGAGACGAAACGAGACGAAATGAGACGAGACGAGACGAGACGAGACCGAAAAGAAAAGAAAGAGACGAAAAGAGACGAAAAGAAAAGAGACGAGACGAGACGAGACGAAAAGAAAAGAGACGAAAAGAAAAGAAAAAAAAAGAGACGAAAAGAGACGAAAAGTGACGAAAAGAAAAGAGACGAAACGAGACGAAATGAGACGAGACGAGACGAGACGAAAAGAAAAGAAAAGAAAAGAGACGAAAGAGACGAAAAGAGACGAAAAGAAAAGAGACGAAATGAGACGAAACGAGACAAGACGAGACGAGACGAGACGAGACGAAAAGAAAAGAAAAGAAAAGAAAAGAGACGAAAAGAGACGAAAAGAGACGAAAAGAGACGAAAAGAGACGAAAAGAAACGAGACGAAAAGAGACGAAAAGAGACGAAAAGAGACGAAAATAGACGAAAAGAAAAGAAAAGAAAAGAAAAGAGACGAAAAGAAAAGAAAAGAAAAGAAAAGAAAGAAAAGAAAAGAGACGAGGACGAGACGAAAAGAGACGAGACGAGACGAGACGAGACGAGACGAGACGAGACGAGACGAGACGGACGAAAAGAAAAGAAAAGAAAAGAAAAGAAAAGAAATGAAAAGAAAGGAGACGAAAAGAGACGAAAAGAAAAGAGACGAAATGAGACGAAACGAGACGAGACGAGACGAGACGAGACGAGACGAGACGAGACGAGACGAGACGAAAAGAAAAGAAAAGAAAAGAAAAGAGACGAACAGAGACGAAAAGAGACGGAAAGAAAAGAGACGAACGAGACGCGACGAGACGAGACGAGACGAGACGAAAAGAAAAGAAAAGAAAAGAGACGAAAAGAGACAAAAAGAAAAGAGACGAAACGAGACGAAACGAGACGAGACGAGACGAAAAGAAAGAAAAGGAAAAGAAAAGAAAAGGAAAGGGACGAAAAGAGACGAAAAGAGACGAAAAGAAAAGAGACGAAATGAGACGAGACGAGACGAGACGAGACGAAAAGAAAAGAAAAGAGACGAAAGAGACTAAAAAGAGACGAAAAGAGACGAAAAGAAAAGAGGCGAAACGAGACGAGACGAGACGAGACGAGACGAAAAGAAAAGAAAATGGAAAGGAAAGGAAAGAAAAGAAAAGAAAAGAAAAGAAAAGGAAAGAAAAGAAAAGAGACGAAAAGAGACGAAAAGAAAAGAGACGAAACGAGACGAAATCGAGACGAGACGAGACGAGACGAGACGAAAAGAGACGAAAAAGAGACGAAAGAGACGAAAAGAGACGAAAAGAGACGAAACGAGACGAGTCGAGACGAGACGAGACAAAAAGAAAAGAAAAGAAAAGAAAAGAAAAGAAAAGAAAAGAAAAGAAAAGAGACGAAAAGAGACGAAAACAGACGGAAAGAAAGAGACGAGACGAGACGAGACGAGACGAGACGAGACGAGACGAGACGAAAAGAAAAGAAAAGAAAAGAAAAGAAAAGAGATGAAAAGAGACGAAAAGAAAAGAGACGAAATGAGACGAGGACGAGACGAGACAAAAAGAAAAGAAAAGAAAAAAAGAAAAGAGACGAAAAGAGACGAAAAGAGACGAAAAGAAAAGAGACGAGACGAGACGAGACGAGACGAGACGAGACGAAAAGAGACGAAAAGAGACGAAAAGAGACGAAAAGAAAGGGACGAAACGAGACGAAAAGAAAAGAAAAGAAAAGAAAAGAAAAGAAAAGAAAAGAGACGAAATGAGACGAAATGAGACGAAAAGAAAATAGACGAGACGAGACGAGACGAGACGCAAAGAGACGAAAAGAAACGAGACGAAACGAGACGAAACGAGACGAGACGAGACGAGACGAGACGAAAAAGAAAAGAAAAGAAAAGAAAAGAAAAGAGACGAAAAGAGACGAAAAGAGACGAAAAGAGACGAAAAGAAACGAGACGAAAAGAGACGAAAAGAGACGAAAAGAGACGAAAAATAGACGAAAAGAGATGAAAAGAAAAGAAAAGAAAAGAAAAGAGACGAAAAGAAAAGAAAAGAAAAGAAAAGAAAAGAAAAGAAAAGAGACGAACAGAGACGAAAAGAGACGAGACGAGACGAGACTAGACGAGACGAGACGAGACGAGACGAGACGAAAAGAAAAGAAAAGAAAAGAAAAGAAATGAAAAGAAAGGAGACGAAAAGAGACGAAAAGAAAAGAGACGAAATGAGACGAAACGAGACGAGACGAGACGAGACGAGACGAGACGAGACGAGACGAGACGAGACGAAAAGAAAAGAAAAGAAAAGGAAAGAGACGAAAAGAGACTAAAAAGAGACGAAAAGAGACGAAAAGAAAAGAGGCGAAACGAGACGAGACGAGACGAGACGAGACGAGACGAGACGAGACGAGACGAGACGAGACGAGACGAGACGAGACGAAAAGAAAGAAAAGAAAGAAAAGAGACGAAAAGAGACGAAAAGAAAAGAGACGAAACGAGACGAAACGAGACGAGACGAGACGAGACGAAAAGAAAAGAAAAGGAAAGGGACGAAAAGAGACGAAAAGAGACGAAAAGAAAAGAGACGAAATGAGACGAGACGAGACGAGACGAGACGAAAAGAAAAGAAAAGAAAAGAGACGAAAAGAGACTAAAAAGAGACGAAAAGAGACGAAAAGAAAAGAGGCGAAACGAGACGAGACGAGACGAGACGAGACGAAAGAAAAGAAAAGGAAAGGAAAGGAAAGAAAAGAAAGAAAAGAAAAGAAAAGAAAAGGAAATGAAAAGAAAAGAAAAGAAAAGGAAAGAAAAGAAAAGAAAAGAGACGAAAAGAGACGAAAAGAAAAGAGACGAAACGAGACGAAATGAGACGAGGACGAGACGAGACGAGACGAGACGAGACGAAAAGAGACGAAAAGAGACGAAAAGAGACGAAAAGAGACGAAACGAGACGAGTCGAGACGAGACGAGACAAAAAGAAAAGAAAAGAAAAGAAAAAGAAAAGAAAAGAAAAGAAAAGAAAAGAGGACGAAAACAGACGGAAAGAAAAGAGACGAGACGAGACGAGACGAGACGAGACGAAAAGAAAAGAAAAAGAAAAGAAAAGAGATGAAAAGAGATGAAAAGAGACGAAAAGAAAAGAGACGAAATGAGACGAGACGAGACGAGACAAAAAGAAAAGAAAAGAAAAAAAGAAAAGAGACGAAAAGAGACGAAAAAGAGACGAAAAGAAAAGAGACGAGACGAGACGAGACGAGACGAGACGAGACGAGACGAGACGAAAAGAGACGAAAAGAGACGAAAAGAGACGAAAAGAAAAGGGACGAAACGAGACGAAAAGAAAAGAAAAGAAAAGAAAAGAAAAGAGACGAAAAGAAAGAAAAGAAAAGAAAAGAAAAGAAAGAAAAGGAAAAGAAAAGAAAAGAAAAGAGACGAAATGAGACGAAATGAGACGAAAAGAAAATAGACAAGACGCAAAGAGACGAAAAGAAACGAGACGAACGAGACGAGACGAGACGAGACGAGACGAGACGAGACGAGACGAGACGAGACGAGACGAAAAGAAAAGAAAAGAGACGAAAAGAGGACGAAAAAAGACGAAAAGAAAAGAGACGAAACGAGACGAAACGAGACGAAACGAGACGAGACGAAAAGAAAAGAAAAGAAAAGAAAAGAAAAGAAAAAGAAAAGAAAAGAAAGAGAAAAGAAAAGAAAAGAAAAGAAAAGAGACGAAAAGAAAAGAGACGAAACGACACGAAAACGAGACGAAACGAGACGAGACGAGACGAGACGAAAAGAAAAGAAAAGAAAAGAAAAGAAAAGAGACGAAAAGAGACGAAAAGAAAAGAGACGAAACGAGACGAGACGAGACGAGACGAGACGAAAAGAAAAGAAAAGAAAAGGAAAAGAAAAGAAAAGAAAAGAAAAGAAAAGAAAAGGAAAGAGACGAAAAGAGACGAAAAGAGACGAAAATAGACGAAAAAGAAAAGAGACGAGACGAGACGAGACGAAAAGAAAAGAGACGAGACGAGACGAGACGAGACGAGACGAGACGAGACGAGACGAGACGAGACGAAAAGAGACGAAAAGAAAAGAGACGAAAAGAGACGAAAAGAGACGAAAAGAGACGAAAAGAAAAGAGACGAGACGAGACGAGACGAAAAGAAAAGAAAAGAAAAGAAAAGAGACGAAAAGAGACGAAAATAAAAGAGACGAAATGAGATGAAACGATACGAGACGAGACGAGACGAAAAAGAAAAGAAAGAAGACGAAAAGAGACGAAAAGAGACGAAACGAGACGAGACAGACGAGACGAAATAAAAAGAAAAGAAAAGGAAAGGAAAGAGACAAAAAGAGACGAAAAGAGACGGAAAGAAATGAGACGAAACGAGACGAGACGAGACGAGACGAGACGAGACGAGACGAGACGAAAAGAAAAGAAAAGAAAAGAGAAGAAAAGAGACGAAAAGAAAAGAGACGAATGAGACGAGACGAGACGAGTCGAGACGAGACGAGACGAAAGAAAGAAAAGAAAAGAGACGAAAAGAGACGAAAAGAGACGAAAAGAAAAGAGACGAAACGAGACGAAACGAGACGAAAACGAGACGAGACGAGACGAGACGAGACGAGACGAGACGAAAAGAAAAGAAAAGAAAGAAAAGAAAAGAAAAGAAAAGAAAAGAAAAGAGACGAAAAGAAAGAGACGAAAAGAGACGAAAAGAGACGAAAAGAAAAGAGACGAAACGAGACGAAATGAGACGAGACGAGACGAGACGAGACGAAAAAGAAAAGAAAGAGACGAAAAGAGACGAAAAGAAAAGAGACGAGACGAGACGAGACGAAAAGAAAAAGAGACGAAAAGAAAAGAAAAAAAAAAGAGACGAAAAGAGACGAAAAAGTGACGAAAAGAAAAGAGACGAAACGAGACGAAATGAGACGAGACGAGACGAAAAAGAAAAGAAAAGAAAAGAAAAGAAAAGAGACGAAAAGAGACGAAAAGAGACGAAAAGAGACGAAAAGAAACGAGACGAAAAGAGACGAAAAGAGACGAAAAGAGACGAAAATAGACGAAAAGAGACGAAAAGAAGAAAGAAATGAAAAGAAAAGAGACGAAAAGAAAAGAAAAGAAAAGAAAAGAAAAGAAAAGAGACGAACAGAGACGAAAAGAGACGAGACGAGACGAGACGAGACGAGACGAGACGAGACGAGACGAGACGAAAAGAAAAGAAAGAAAAGAAAAGAAATGAAAAGAAAGGAGACGAAAAGAGACGAAAAGAAAAGAGACGAAATGAGACGAAACGAGACGAGACGAGACGAGACGAGACGAGACGAGACGAGACGAGACGAGACGAAAAGAAAAGAAAAGAAAAGAGACGAAAAGAGACTAAAAAGAGACGAAAAGAGACGAAAAGAAAAGAGGCGAAACGAGACGAGACGAGACGAGACGAGACGAGACGAGACGAGACGAGACGAGACGAGACGAGACGAGACGAAAAGAAAAGAAAAGAAAAGAAAAGAAAAGAGACGAAAAGAGACGAAAAGAAAAGAGACGAAACGAGACGAAACGAGACGAGACGAGACGAAAAGAAAAGAAAAGAAAAGGAAAGGGACGAAAAGAGACGAAAAGAGACGAAAAGAAAAGAGACGAAATGAGACGAGACGAGACGAGACGAGACGAAAAGAAAAGAAAAGAAAAGAGACGAAAGAGACTAAAAAGAGACGAGACGAGACGAAAGAAAAGAGGCGAAACGAGACGAGACGAGACGAGACGAGACGAAAAGAAAAGAAAAGGAAAGGAAAGGAAAGAAAAGAAAAGAAAAGAAAAGAAAAGAAAGAAATGAAAAGAAAAGAAAAGAAAAGGAAAGGAAAGAAAAGAAAGAAAAGAGACGAAAAGAGACGAAAAGAAAAGAGACGAAACGAGACGAAATGAGACGAGACGAGACGAGACGAGACGAGACGAGACGAAAAGAGACGAAAAGAGACGAAAAGAGACGAAAAGAGACGAAACGAGACGAGTCGAGACGAGACGAGTCAAAAAGAAAAGAAAAAGAAAAAGAAAAGAAAAGAAAAGAAAAGAAAAGAGACGAAAACAGACGGAAAGAAAAGATGACGAGACGAGGACGAGACGAGACGAGACGAAAAAGAAAAGAAAAGAAAAGAAAAGAGATGAAAAGAGATGAAAAGAGACGAAAAGAAAAGAGACGAAATGAGACGAGACGAGACGAGACAAAAAGAAAAGAAAAGAAAAAAAGAAAAGAGACGAAAAGAGACGAAAAGAGACGAAAAGGAAAAGAGACGAGACGAGACGAGACGAGACGAGACGAGACGAGACGAGACGAGACGAAAAGAGACGAAAAGAGACGAAAAGAAAAGGGACGAAACGAGACGAAAAGAAAAGAAAAGAAAAGAAAAGAAAAGAGACGAAAAGAAAAGAAAAGAAAAAAAAAGAAAAGAGACGAAATGAGACGAAAAGAAAATAGACAAGACGCAAAAGAGACGAAAAGAAACGAGACGAAACGAGACGAGACGAGACGAGACGAGACGAGACGAGACGAGACGAGACGAGACGAAAAGAAAAGAAAAGAGACGAAAAGAGACGAAAAAAAGACGAAAAGAAAAGAGACGAAACGAGACGAAACGAGACGAAACGAGGACGAGACGAAAAGAAAAGAAAAGAAAAGAAAAGAAAAGAAAAGAAAAGAAAAGAAAAGAAAAGAAAAGAAAAGAAAAGAAAAGAAAAGAAAAGAAAAGAAAAGAAAAGAGACGAAAAAGAAAGAGACGAAACGACACGAAACGAGACGAGACGAGACGAGACGAAAAGAAAAGAAAAGAAAAGAAAAGAGACGAAAAGAGACGAAAAGAAAAAGAGACGAAACGAGACGAGACGAGACGAGACGAGACGAAAAGAAAAGAAAAGAAAAGAAAAGAAAAGAAAAGAAAAGGAAAGAGACGAAAAGAGACGAAAAGAGACGAAAATAGACGAAAGAAAAGAGACGAGACGAGACGAGACGAAAAGAAAAGAGACGAGACGAGACGAGACGAGACGAGACGAGACGAGACGAGACGAGACGAGACGAAAAGAGACGAAAAGAAAAGAGACGAAAAA